>NW_025229097.1:16236-28835 GCF_018294505.1 Triticum aestivum | reverse complement strand
GTAAGCGCACCTTGGGGTTCAACAACTATGCAAATTGCTTTGGGCCCCCAAAACGGTAAGTAATAGTCTACAAAGTGTGTCAGAATTGGCAAAACTGTGAGTGTTGACGACAAACGCCTAAACGCATCCCGGGGATTGTCAATCATGGAAATCGCTCTGGGACCCGAAAACGGTGAGTAATAGTCCACGAAACGGACCAGAATTGGCAACAATTGTGATTGTTGATGACCAACACTTAAACGCACCTCAGATTTCACCAATCATGCAAATCGCTTCGGGACCCCAAAATGATGAGTAACGGTCCACGAAACGGGGTAGAATCGGCCAAAACTGCCTTGGGATTCAACAACTATGCAAATCACTCCGTGACCCAAAAACAGTGAGTAATAGTCCACGAAACGGTCTGAATTCGCCAAAACTATGAGTATTGACGCCGGACATGCAAACACACCCTGGGGATCGTCAATCGTGAAAATCGCTCCGGGGCCCCATAACGGGCCAGAATCGTGAATAATAGTCCATGAAACGGACCAGAATTAGCCAAAATTATGAGTGTTGATGACCGACACATAAGCAAACCTTGGGGTTCGACAACCATGGAAATCACTTTGGGATGCCAAAATGGTGAGTAATAGTCCACGAAACGGGTCAGACATGACAAAAACCGAGAGTATCGATGACCGACACGTAAACGCACCCTGGGGTTCAACAATAGTCCTTGAAACGGTCCAGAATCGACCAAAACAACGGTTGTTGATGGCCGACATGTAAGCGCACCTTGGGGTTCAACTAACATGGAAATCGCTTTCGGACCCCAAAACCGTGAGTAATAGTGCACGAAATAGGTTAGAATCGACAAAAACCGCGAGTGTTGATAACCGACACATGAGCGCACCTTGGGGTTCAACAACTATGCAAATCGCTTCGGGACCCCAACGGTTAGTAATAGTCCACGGAACGGGTCAGAATTGGCCAAAACTATGAGTGTTGACGACGGACATGCAAACGCACCCTGGGATCGTCAATTGTGAAAATCGCTCCGGGACCCCGAAAAGTAATAGTCCACAAAACGGACCAGAATTGGCCAAAATTGTGAGTGTTGATGACCGACACATAAACGCAACCCGGGGTTCGTCAATCGTGGAAATCACTTCGGAACCCCAAAACTGAGTAACAGTCCAAGAAATGGGCTAGAATCGGCCCAAACTGCGAGTCTCGACGACCAACACGTAAGCATATATTGGGGTTCAACAACCATGAAAATCACTTTTGGGACCCCAAAGCGGTAAGTAAAAGTCCGTGAAACGGGCCAGAATCGGCCAGAACTGCGAGTGTTGATTACCGACACGTAAGCGCACCTTGGGGTTCAACAACTATGCAAATTGCTTTGGGCCCCCAAAACGGTAAGTAATAGTCTACAAAATGTGTCAGAATTGGCCAAACTGTGAGTGTTGACGACAAACGCCTAAACGCATCCCGGGGATTCTCAATCATGGAAATCGCTCTGGGACCCGAAAACGGTGAGTAATAGTCCACGAAACGGACCAGAATTGGCAACAATTGTGATTGTTGATGACCAACACTTAAATGCACCTCAGATTTCACCAATCATGCAAATCGCTTCGGGACCCCAAAATGATGAGTAACAGTCCACGAAACGGGGTAGAATCGGCCAAAACTGCCTTGGGATTCAACAACTATGCAAATCACTCCGTGACCCAAAAACAGTGAGTAATAGTCCACGAAACGGTCTGAATTCGCCAAAACTATGAGTATTGACGCCGGACATGCAAACACACCCTGGGGATCGTCAATCGTGAAAATCGCTCCAGGGCCCCATAACTGGCCAGAATCGTGAGTAATAGTCCATGAAACGGACCAGAATTAGCCAAAATTATGAGTGTTGATGACCGACACATAAGCAAACCTTGGGGTTCGACAACCATGGAAATCACTTTGGGACCCCAAAATGGTGAGTAATAGTCCACGAAACGGGTCAGACATGACAAAAACCGTGAGTATCGATGACCGACACGTAAACGCACCCTGGGGTTCAACAATAGTCCTTGAAACGGTCCAGAATCGACCAAAACAACGGTTGTTGATGGCCGACATGTAAGCGCACCTTGGGGTTCAACTAACATGGAAATCGCTTTCGGACCCCAAAACCGTGAGTAATAGTGCACGAAACAGGTTAGAATCGACAAAAACCGCGAGTGTTGATAACCGACACATGAGCGCACCTTGGGGTTCAACAACTATGCAAATCGCTTCGGGACCCCAACGGTTAGTAATAGTCCACGGAACGGGTCAGAATTGGCCAAAACTATGAGTGTTGACGACGGACATGCAAACGCACCCTGGGATCGTCAATTGTGAAAATCGCTCCGGGACCCCGAAAAGTAATAGTCCACAAAACGGACCAGAATTGGCCAAAATTGTGAGTGTTGATGACCGACACATAAACGCAACCCGGGGTTCGTCAATCGTGGAAATCACTTCGGAACCCCAAAACTGAGTAACAGTCCAAGAAATGGGCTAGAATCGTCCCAAACTGCGAGTCTCGACGAACAACATGTAAGCATATATTGGGGTTCAACAACCATGAAAATCACTTTTTGGACCCCAAAGCGGTAAGTAAAAGTCCGTGAAACGGGCCAGAATCGGCCAGAACTGCGAGTGTTGATTACCGACACGTAAGCGCACCTTGGGGTTCAACAACTATGCAAATTGCTTTGGGCCCCCAAAACGGTAAGTAATAGTCTACAAAATGTGTCAGAATTGGCAAAACTGTGAGTGTTGACGACAAACGCCTAAACGCATCCCGGGGATTCTCAATCATGGAAATCGCTCTGGGACCCGAAAACGGTGAGTAATAGTCCACGAAACGGACCATAATTGGCAACAATTGTGATTGTTGATGACCAACACTTAAACGCACCTCAGATTTCACCAATCGTGCAAATCGCTTCGGGACCCCAAAATGATGAGTAACGGTCCACGAAACGGGGTAGAATCGGCCAAAACTGCCTTGGGATTCAACAACTATGCAAATCACTCCGTGACCCAAAAACAGTGAGTAATAGTCCACGAAACGGTCTGAATTCGCCAAAACTATGAGTATTGACGCCGGACATGCAAACACACCCTGGGGATCGTCAATCGTGAAAATCGCTCCGGGGCCCCATAACGGGCCAGAATCATGAGTAATAGTCCATGAAACGGACCAGAATTAGCCAAAATTATGAGTGTTGATGACCGACACATAAGCAAACCTTGGGGTTCGACAACCATGGAAATCACTTTGGGACCCCAAAATGGTGAGTAATAGTCCACGAAACGGGTCAGACATGACAAAAACCGTGAGTATCGATGACCGACACGTAAAAAACGCACCCTGGGGTTCAACAATAGTCCTTGAAACGGTCCAGAATCGACCAAAACAACGGTTGTTGATGGCCGACATGTAAGCGCACCTTGGGGTTCAACTAACATGGAAATCGCTTTGGGACCCCAAAACCGTGAGTAATAGTGCACGAAACAGGTTAGAATCGACAAAAACCGCGAGTGTTGATAACCGACACATGAGCGCACCTTGGGGTTCAACAACTATGCAAATCGCTTCGGGACCCAACGGTTAGTAATAGTCCACGGAACGGGTCAGAATTGGCCAAAACTATGAGTGTTGACGACGGACATGCAAACGCACCCTGGGATCGTCAATTGTGAAAATCGCTCCGGGACCCCGAAAAGTAATAGTCCACAAAACGGACCAGAATTGGCCAAAATTGTGAGTGTTGATGACCGACACATAAACGCAACCCGGGGTTCGTCAATCGTGGAAATCACTTCGGAACCCCAAAACTGAGTAACAGTCCAAGAAATGGGCTAGAATCGGCCCAAACTGCGAGTCTCGACGACCAACACGTAAGCATATATTGGGGTTCAACAACCATGAAAATCACTTTTGGGACCCCAAAGCGGTAAGTAAAAGTCCGTGAAACGGGCCAGAATCGGCCAGAACTGCGAGTGTTGATTACCGACACGTAAGCGCACCTTGGGGTTCAACAACTATGCAAATTGCTTTGGGCCCCCAAAACGGTAAGTAATAGTCTACAAAATGTGTCAGAATTGGCAAAACTGTGAGTGTTGACGACAAACGCCTAAACGCATCCCGGGGATTGTCAATCATGGAAATCGCTCTGGGACCCGAAAACGGTGAGTAATAGTCCACGAAACGGACCAAAATTGGCAACAATTGTGATTGTTGATGACCAACACTTAAACGCACCTCAGATTTCACCAATCATGCAAATCGCTTCGGGACCCCAAAATGATGAGTAACGGTCCACGAAACGGGGTAGAATCGGCCAAAACTGCCTTGGGATTCAACAACTATGCAAATCACTCCGTGACCCAAAAACAGTGAGTAATAGTCCACGAAACGGTCTGAATTCGCCAAAACTATGAGTATTGACGCCGGACATGCAAACACACCCCGGGGATCGTCAATCGTGAAAATCGCTCTGGGGCCCCATAACGGGCCAGAATCGTGAGTAATAGTCCATGAAACGGACCAGAATTAGCCAAAATTATGAGTGTTGATGACCGACACATAAGCAAACCTTGGGGTTCGACAACCATGGAAATCACTTTGGGATGCCAAAATGGTGAGTAATAGTCCACGAAACGGGTCAGACATGACAAAAACCGTGAGTATCGATGACCGACACATAAACGCACCCTGGGGTTCAACAATAGTCCTTGAAACGGTCCAGAATCGACCAAAACAACGGTTGTTGATGGCCGACATGTAAGCGCACCTTGGGGTTCAACTAACATGGAAATCGCTTTCGGACCCCAAAACCGTGAGTAATAGTGCACGAAACAGGTTAGAATCGACAAAAACCGCGAGTGTTGATAACCGACACATGAGCGCACCTTGGGGTTCAACAACTATGCAAATCGCTTCGGGACCCCAACGGTTAGTAATAGTCCACGGAACGGGTCAGAATTGGCCAAAACTATGAGTGTTGACGACGGACATGCAAACGCACCCTGGGATCGTCAATTGTGAAAATCGCTCCGGGACCCCGAAAAGTAATAGTCCACAAAACGGACCAGAATTGGCCAAAATTGTGAGTGTTGATGACCGACACATAAACGCAACCCGGGGTTCGTCAATCGTGGAAATCACTTCGGAACCCCAAAACTGAGTAACAGTCCAAGAAATGGGCTAGAATCGGCCCAAACTGCGAGTCTCGACGACCAACACGTAAGCATATATTGGGGTTCAACAACCATGAAAATCACTTTTGGGACCCCAAAGCGGTAAGTAAAAGTCCGTGAAACGGGCCAGAATCGGCCAGAACTGCGAGTGTTGATTACCGACACGTAAGCGCACCTTGGGGTTCAACAACTATGCAAATTGCTTTGGGCCCCCAAAACGGTAAGTAATAGTCTACAAAGTGTGTCAGAATTGGCAAAACTGTGAGTGTTGACGACAAACGCCTAAACGCATCCCGGGGATTGTCAATCATGGAAATCGCTCTGGGACCCGAAAACGGTGAGTAATAGTCCACGAAACGGACCAGAATTGGCAACAATTGTGATTGTTGATGACCAACACTTAAACGCACCTCAGATTTCACCAATCATGCAAATCGCTTCGGGACCCCAAAATGATGAGTAATAGTCCACGAAACGGGGTAGAATCGGCCAAAACTGCCTTGGGATTCAACAACTATGCAAATCACTCCGTGACCCAAAAACAGTGAGTAATAGTCCACGAAACGGTCTGAATTCGCCAAAACTATGAGTATTGACGCTGGACATGCAAACACACCCTGGGGATCGTCAATCGTGAAAATCGCTCCGGGGCCCCATAACGGGCCAGAATCGTGAGTAATAGTCCATGAAACGGACCAGAATTAGCCAAAATTATGAGTGTTGATGACCGACACATAAGCAAACCTTGGGGTTCGACAACCATGGAAATCACTTTGGGATGCCAAAATGCTGAGTAATAGTCCACGAAACGGGTCAGACATGACAAAAACCGTGAGTATCGATGACCGACACGTAAACGCACCCTGGGGTTCAACAATAGTCCTTGAAACGGTCCAGAATCGACCAAAACAACGGTTGTTGATGGCCGACATGTAAGCGCACCTTGGGGTTCAACTAACATGGAAATCGCTTTCGGACCCCAAAACCATGAGTAATAGTGCATGAAACAGGTTTGAATCGACAAAAACCGCGAGTGTTGATAACCGACACATGAGCGCACCTTGGGGTTCAACAACTATGCAAATCGCTTCGGGACCCCAACGGTTAGTAATAGTCCACGGAACGGGTCAGAATTGGCCAAAACTATGAGTGTTGACGACGGACATGCAAACGCACCCTGGGATCGTCAATTGTGAAAATCGCTCCGGGACCCCGAAAAGTAATAGTCCACAAAACGGACCAGAATTGGCCAAAATTGTGAGTGTTGATGACCGACACATAAACGCAACCCGGGGTTCGTCAATCGTGGAAATCACTTCGGAACCCCAAAACTGAGTAACGGTCCAGGAAATGGGCTAGAATCGGCCCAAACTGCGAGTCTCGACGACCAACACGTAAGCATATATTGGGGTTCAACAACCATGAAAATCACTTTTGGGACCCCAAAGCGGTAAGTAAAAGTCCGTGAAACGGGCCAGAATCGGCCAGAACTGCGAGTGTTGATGACCGACACGTAAGCACACCTTGGGGTTCAACAACTATGCAAATTGCTTTGGGCTCCAAAAACGGTAAGTAATAGTCTACAAAACGTGTCCGAATTGGCAAAACTGTGAGTGTTGACGACAAACGCCTAAACGCATCCCAGGGATTGTCAATCATGGAAATCGCTCTGGGACCCGAAAACGGTGAGTAATAGTCCACGAAACGGACCAGAATTGGCAACAATTGTGATTGTTGATGACCAACACTTAAACGCACCTCAGATTTCACCAATCGTGCAAATCGCTTCGGGACCCCAAAATGATGAGTAACAGTCCACGAAACGGGGTAGAATCGGCCAAAACTGCCTTGGGATTCAACAACTATGCAAATCACTCCGTGACCCAAAAACAGTGAGTAATAGTCCACGAAACGGTCTGAATTCGCCAAAACTATGAGTATTGACGCCGGACATGCAAACACACCCTGGGGATCGTCAATCGTGAAAATCGCTCCGGGGCCCCATAACGGGCCAGAATCGTGAGTAATAGTCCATGAAACGGACCAGAATTAGCCAAAATTATGAGTGTTGATGACCGACACATAAGCAAACCTTGGGGTTCGACAACCATGGAAATCACTTTGGGACCCCAAAATGGTGAGTAATAGTCCATGAAACGGGTCAGACATGACAAAAACCGTGAGTATCGATGACCGACACGTAAACGCACCCTGGGGTTCAACAATAGTCCTTGAAACGGTCCAAAATCGACCAAAACAACGGTTGTTGATGGCCGACATGTAAGCGCACCTTGGGGTTCAACTAACATGGAAATCGCTTTGGGACCCCAAAACCGTGAGTAATAGTGCACGAAACAGGTCAGAATCGACAAAAACCGCGAGTGTTGATAACCGACACATGAGCGCACCTTGGGGTTCAACAACTATGCAAATCGCTTCGGGACCCCAACGGTTAGTAATAGTCCACGGAACGGGTCAGAATTGGCCAAAACTATGAGTGTTGACGACGGACATGCAAACGCACCCTGGGATCGTCAATTGTGAAAATCGCTCCGGGACCCCGAAAAGTAATAGTCCACAAAACGGACCAGAATTGGCCAAAATTGTGAGTGTTGATGACCGACACATAAACGCAACCCGTGGTTCGTCAATCGTGGAAATCACTTCGGAACCCCAAAACTGAGTAACGGTCCAGGAAATGGGCTAGAATCCGCCCAAACTGCGAGTCTCGACGACCAACACGTAAGCATATATTGGGGTTCAACAACCATGAAAATCACTTTTGGGACCCCAAAGCGGTAAGTAAAAGTCCGTGAAACGGGCCAGAATCGGCCAGAACTGCGAGTGTTGATGACCGACACGTAAGCGCACCTTGGGGTTCAACAACTATGCAAATTGCTTTGGGCCCCCAAAACGGTAAGTAATAGTCTACAAAACGTGTCAGAATTGGCAAAACTGTGAGTGTTGACGACAAACGCCCAAACGCATCCCGGGGATTGTCAATCATGGAAATCGCTCTGGGACCCGAAAACGGTGAGTAATAGTCCACGAAACAGACCAGAATTGGCAACAATTGTGATTGTTGATGACCAACACTTAAACGCACCTCAGATTTCACCAATCGTGCAAATCGCTTCGGGACCCCAAAATGATGAGTAACAGTCCACGAAACGGGGTAGAATCGGCCAAAACTGCCTTGGGATTCAACAACTATGCAAATCACTCCGTGACCCAAAAACAGTGAGTAATAGTCCACGAAACGGTCTGAATTCGCCAAAACTATGAGTATTGACGCCGGACATGCAAACACACCCTGGGGATCGTCAATCGTGAAAATCGCTCCGGGGCCCCATAACGGGCCAGAATCGTGAGTAATAGTCCATGAAACGGACCAGAATTAGCCAAAATTATGAGTGTTGATGACCGACACATAAGCAAACCTTGGGGTTCGACAACCATGGAAATCACTTTGGGATGCCAAAATGGTGAGTAATAGTCCACGAAACGGGTCAGACATGACAAAAACCGTGAGTATCGATGACCGACACATAAACGCACCCTGGGGTTCAACAATAGTCCTTGAAACGGTCCAGAATCGACCAAAACAACGGTTGTTGATGGCCGACATGTAAGCGCACCTTGGGGTTCAACTAACATGGAAATCGCTTTCGGACCCCAAAACCGTGAGTAATAGTGCATGAAACAGGTTAGAATCGACAAAAACCGCGAGTGTTGATAACCGACACATGAGCGCACCTTGGGGTTCAACAACTATGCAAATCGCTTCGGGACCCCAACGGTTCGCAATAGTCCACGGAACGGGTCAGAATTGGCCAAAACTATGAGTGTTGACGACGGACATGCAAACGCACCCTGGGATCGTCAATTGTGAAAATCGCTCCGGGACCCCGAAAAGTAATAGTCCACAAAACGGACCAGAATTGGCCAAAATTGTGAGTGTTGATGACCGACACATAAACGCAACCCGGGGTTCGTCAATCGTGGAAATCACTTCGGAACCCCAAAACTGAGTAACAGTCCAAGAAATGGGCTAGAATCGGCCCAAACCGCGAGTCTCGACGACCAACACGTAAGCATATATTGGGGTTCAACAACCATGAAAATCACTTTTGGGACCCCAAAGCGGTAAGTAAAAGTCCGTGAAACGGGCCAGAATCGGCCAGAACTGCGAGTGTTGATTACCGACACGTAAGCGCACCTTGGGGTTCAACAACTATGCAAATTGCTTTGGGCCCCCAAAACGGTAAGTAATAGTCTACAAAATGTGTCAGAATTGGCAAAACTGTGAGTGTTGACGACAAACGCCTAAACGCATCCCGGGGATTGTCAATCATGGAAATCGCTCTGGGACCCGAAAACGGTGAGTAATAGTCCACGAAACGGACCAGAATTGGCAACAATTGTGATTGTTGATGACCAACACTTAAACGCACCTCAGATTTCACCAATCATGCAAATCGCTTCGGGACCCCAAAATGATGAGTAACGGTCCACGAAACGGGGTAGAATCGGCAAAACTGCCTTGGGATTCAACAACTATGCAATCACTCCGTGACCCAAAAACAGTGAGTAATAGTCCACGAAACGGTCTGAATTCGCCAAAACTATGAGTATTGACGCCGGACATGCAAACACACCCAGGGGATCGTCAATCGTGAAAATCGCTCCGGGGCCCCATAACGGGCCAGAATTGTGAGTAATAGTCCATGAAACGGACCAGAATTAGCCAAAATTATGAGTGTTGATGACCGACACATAAGCAAACCTTGGGGTTCGACAACCATGGAAATCACTTTGGGATGCCAAAATGGTGAGTAATAGTCCGCCAAACGGGTCAGACATGACAAAAACCGTGAGTATCGATGACTGACACGTAAACGCACCCTGGGGTTCAACAATAGTCCTTGAAACGGTCCAGAATCGACCAAAACAACGGTTGTTGATGGCCGACATGTAAGCGCACCTTGGGGTTCAACTAACATGGAAATCGCTTTCGGACCCCAAAACCGTGAGTAATAGTGCACGAAACAGGTTAGAATCGACAAAACCCGCGAGTGTTGATAACCGACACATGAGCGCACCTTGGGGTTCAACAACTATGCAAATCGCTTCGGGACCCCAACGGTTAGTAATAGTCCACGGAACGGGTCAGAATTGGCCAAAACTATGAGTGTTGACGACGGACATGCAAACGCACCCTGGGATCGTCAATTGTGAAAATCGCTCCGGGACCCCGAAAAGTAATAGTCCACAAAACGACCAGAATTGGCCAAAATTGTGAGTGTTGATGACCGACACATAAACGCAACCCGGGGTTCGTCAATCGTGGAAATCACTTCGGAACCCCAAAACTGAGTAACAGTCCAAGAAATGGGCTAGAATCGGCCCAAACTGCGAGTCTCGATGACCAACACGTAAGCATATATTGGGGTTCAACAACCATGAAAATCACTTTTGGGACCCCAAAGCGGTAAGTAAAAGTCCGTGAAACGGGCCAGAATCGGCCAGAACTGCGAGTGTTGATTACCGACACGTAAGCGCACCTTGGGGTTCAACAACTATGCAAATTGCTTTGGTCCCCCAAAACGGTAAGTAATAGTCTACAAAATGTGTCAGAATTGGCAAAACTGTGAGTGTTGACGACAAACGCCTAAACGCATCCCGGGGATTGTCAATCATGGAAATCGCTCTGGGACCCGAAAACGGTGAGTAATAGTCCACGAAACGGACCAGAATTGGCAACAATTGTGATTGTTGATGACCAACACTTAAACGCACCTCAGATTTCACCAATCATGCAAATCGCTTCGGGACCCCAAAATGATGAGTAACGGTCCACGAAACGGGGTAGAATCGGCCAAAACTGCCTTGGGATTCAACAACTATGCAAATCACTCCGTGACCCAAAAACAGTGAGTAATAGTCCACGAAACGGTCTGAATTCGCCAAAACTATGAGTATTGACGCCGGACATGCAAACACACCCTGGGGATCGTCAATCGTGAAAATCGCTCCGGGGCCCCATAACGGGCCAGAATTGTGAGTAATAGTCCATGAAACGGACCAGAATTAGCCAAAATTATGAGTGTTGATGACCGACACATAAGCAAACCTTGGGGTTCGACAACCATGGAAATCACTTTGGGATGCCAAAATGGTGAGTAATAGTCCACGAAACGGGTCAGACATGACAAAAACCGTGAGTATCGATGACTGACACGTAAACGCACCCTGGGGTTCAACAATAGTCCTTGAAACGGTCCAGAATCGACCAAAACAACGGTTGTTGATGGCCGACATGTAAGCGCACCTTGGGGTTCAACTAACATGGAAATCGCTTTCGGACCCCAAAACCGTGAGTAATAGTGCACGAAACAGGTTAGAATCGACAAAAACCGCGAGTGTTGATAACCGACACATGAGCGCACCTTGGGGTGCAACAACTATGCAAATCGCTTCGGGACCCCAACGGTTAGTAATAGTCCACGGAACGGGTCAGAATTGGCCAAAACTATGAGTGTTGACGACGGACATGCAAACGCACCCTGGGATCGTCAATTGTGAAAATCGCTCCGGGACCCCGAAAAGTAATAGTCCACAAAACGGACCAGAATTGGCCAAAATTGTGAGTGTTGATGACCGACACATAAACGCAACCCGGGGTTCGTCAATCGTGGAAATCACTTCGGAACCCCAAAACTGAGTAACAGTCCAAGAAATGGGCTAGAATCGGCCCAAACTGCGAGTCTCGACGACCAACACGTAAGCATATATTGGGGTTCAACAACCATGAAAATCACTTTTGGGACCCCAAAGCGGTAAGTAAAAGTCCGTGAAACGGGCAAGAATCGGCCAGAACTGCGAGTGTTGATGATCGACACGTAAGCGCACCTTGGGGTTCAACAACTATGCAAATTGCTTTGGGCCCCCAAAACGGTAAGTAATAGTCTACAAAGTGTGTCAGAATTGGCAAAACTGTGAGTGTTGACGACAAACGCCTAAACGCATCCCGGGGATTGTCAATCATGGAAATCGCTCTGGGACCCGAAAACGGTGAGTAATAGTCCACGAAACGGACCAGAATTGGCAACAATTGTGATTGTTGATGACCAACACTTAAACGCACCTCAGATTTCACCAATCATGCAAATCGCTTCGGGACCCCAAAATGATGAGTAACAGTCCACGAAACGGGGTAGAATCGGCCAAAACTGCCTTGGGATTCAACAACTATGCAAATCACTCCGTGACCCAAAAACAGTGAGTAATAGTCCACGAAACGGTCTGAATTCGCCAAAACTATGAGTATTGACGCTGGACATGCAAACACACCCTGGGGATCGTCAATC
>NW_025229097.1:0-15148 GCF_018294505.1 Triticum aestivum | reverse complement strand
TGAGTAATAGTCCACGAAACGGGTCAGACATGACAAAAACCGTGAGTATCGATGACCGACACGTAAACGCACCCTGGGGTTCAACAATAGTCCTTGAAACGGTCCAGAATCGACCAAAACAACGGTTGTTGATGGCCGACATGTAAGCGCACCTTGGGGTTCAACTAACATGGAAATCGCTTTCGGACCCCAAAACCATGAGTAATAGTGCATGAAACAGGTTTGAATCGACAAAAACCGCGAGTGTTGATAACCGACACATGAGCGCACCTTGGGGTTCAACAACTATGCAAATCGCTTCGGGACCCCAACGGTTAGTAATAGTCCACGGAACGGGTCAGAATTGGCCAAAACTATGAGTGTTGACGACGGACATGCAAACGCACCCTGGGATCGTCAATTGTGAAAATCGCTCCGGGACCCCGAAAAGTAATAGTCCACAAAACGGACCAGAATTGGCCAAAATTGTGAGTGTTGATGACCGACACATAAACGCAACCCGGGGTTCGTCAATCGTGGAAATCACTTCGGAACCCCAAAACTGAGTAACGGTCCAGGAAATGGGCTAGAATCGGCCCAAACTGCGAGTCTCGACGACCAACACGTAAGCATATATTGGGGTTCAACAACCATGAAAATCACTTTTGGGACCCCAAAGCGGTAAGTAAAAGTCCGTGAAACGGGCCAGAATCGGCCAGAACTGCAAGTGTTGATTACCGACACGTAAGCGCACCTTGGGGTTCAACAACTATGCAAATTGCTTTGGGCCCCCAAAACGGTAAGTAATAGTCTACAAAATGTGTCAGAATTGGCAAAACTGTGAGTGTTGATGACAAACGCCTAAACGCATCCCGGGGATTGTCAATCATGGAAATCGCTCTGGGACCCGAAAACGGTGAGTAATAGTCCACGAAACGGACCAGAATTGGCAACAATTGTGATTGTTGATGACCAACACTTAAACGCACCTCAGATTTCACCAATCATGCAAATCGCTTCGGGACCCCAAAATGATGAGTAACGGTCCACGAAACGGGGTAGAATCGGCCAAAACTGCCTTGGGATTCAACAACTATGCAAATCACTCCGTGACCCAAAAACAGTGAGTAATAGTCCACGAAACGGTCTGAATTCGCCAAAACTATGAGTATTGACGCCGGACATGCAAACACACCCTGGGGATCGTCAATCGTGAAAATCGCTCCGGGGCCCCATAACGGGCCAGAATCGTGAGTAATAGTCCATGAAACACACCAGAATTAGCCAAAATTATGAGTGTTGATGACCGACACATAAGCAAACCTTGGGGTTCGACAACCATGGAAATCACTTTGGGATGCCAAAATGGTGAGTAATAGTCCACGAAACGGGTCAGACATGACAAAAACCGTGAGTATCGATGACCGACACGTAAACGCACCCTGGGGTTCAACAATAGTCCTTGAAACGGTCCAGAATCGACCAAAACAACGGTTGTTGATGGCCGACATGTAAGCGCACCTTGGGGTTCAACTAACATGGAAATCGCTTTCGGACCCCAAAACCGTGAGTAATAGTGCACGAAACAGGTTAGAATCGACAAAACCCGCGAGTGTTGATAACCGACACATGAGCGCACCTTGGGGTTCAACAACTATGCAAATCGCTTCGGGACCCCAACGGTTAGTAATAGTCCACGGAACGGGTCAGAATTGGCCAAAACTATGAGTGTTGACGACGGACATGCAAACGCACCCTGGGATCGTCAATTGTGAAAATCGCTCCGGGACCCCGAAAAGTAATAGTCCACAAAACGGACCAGAATTGGCCAAAATTGTGAGTGTTGATGACCGACACATAAACGCAACCCGGGGTTCGTCAATCGTGGAAATCACTTCGGAACCCCAAAACTGAGTAACAGTCCAAGAAATGGGCTAGAATCGGCCCAAACTGCGAGTCTCGACGACCAACACGTAAGCATATATTGGGGTTCAACAACCATGAAAATCACTTTTGGGACCCCAAAGCGGTAAGTAAAAGTCCGTGAAACGGGCAAGAATCGGCCAGAACTGCGAGTGTTGATGATCGACACGTAAGCGCACCTTGGGGTTCAACAACTATGCAAATTGCTTTGGGCCCCCAAAACGGTAAGTAATAGTCTACAAAGTGTGTCAGAATTGGCAAAACTGTGAGTGTTGACGACAAACGCCTAAACGCATCCCGGGGATTGTCAATCATGGAAATCGCTCTGGGACCCGAAAACGGTGAGTAATAGTCCACGAAACGGACCAGAATTGGCAACAATTGTGATTGTTGATGACCAACACTTAAACGCACCTCAGATTTCACCAATCATGCAAATCGCTTCGGGACCCCAAAATGATGAGTAACAGTCCACGAAACGGGGTAGAATCGGCCAAAACTGCCTTGGGATTCAACAACTATGCAAATCACTCCGTGACCCAAAAACAGTGAGTAATAGTCCACGAAACGGTCTGAATTCGCCAAAACTATGAGTATTGACGCTGGACATGCAAACACACCCTGGGGATCGTCAATCTTGAAAATCGCTCCGGGGCCCCATAACGGGCCTGAATCGTGAGTAATAGTCCATGAAACGGACCAGAATTAGCCAAAATTATGAGTGTTGATGACCGACACATAAGCAAACCTTGGGGTTCGACAACCATGGAAATCACTTTGGGATGCCAAAATGGTGAGTAATAGTCCACGAAACGGGTCAGACATGACAAAAACCGTGAGTATCGATGACCGACACGTAAACGCACCCTGGGGTTCAACAATAGTCCTTGAAACGGTCCAGAATCGACCAAAACAACGGTTGTTGATGGCCGACATGTAAGCGCACCTTGGGGTTCAACTAACATGGAAATCGCTTTCGGACCCCAAAACCATGAGTAATAGTGCATGAAACAGGTTTGAATCGACAAAAACCGCGAGTGTTGATAACCGACACATGAGCGCACCTTGGGGTTCAACAACTATGCAAATCGCTTCGGGACCCCAACGGTTAGTAATAGTCCACGGAACGGGTCAGAATTGGCCAAAACTATGAGTGTTGACGACGGACATGCAAACGCACCCTGGGATCGTCAATTGTGAAAATCGCTCCGGGACCCCGAAAAGTAATAGTCCATAAAACGGACCAGAATTGGCCAAAATTGTGAGTGTTGATCACCGACACATAAACGCAACCCGGGGTTCGTCAATCGTGGAAATCACTTCGGAACCCCAAAACTGAGTAACAGTCCAAGAAATGGGCTAGAATCGGCCCAAACTGCGAGTCTCGACGACCAACATGTAAGCATATATTGGGGATCAACAACCATGAAAATCACTTTTGGGACCCCAAAGCGGTAAGTAAAAGTCCGTGAAACGGGCCAGAATCGGCCAGAACTGCGAGTGTTGATGACCGACACGTAAGCGCACCTTGGGGTTCAACAACTATGCAAATTGCTTTGGGCCCCCAAAACGGTAAGTAATAGTCTACAAAATGTGTCAGAATTGGCAAAACTGTGAGTGTTGACGACAAACGCCTAAACGCATCCCGGGGATTGTCAATCATGGAAATCGCTCTGGGACCCGAAAACGGTGAGTAATAGTCCACGAAACGGACCAGAATTGGCAACAATTGTGATTGTTGATGACCAACACTTAAATGCACCTCAGATTTCACCAATCATGCAAATCGCTTCGGGACCCCAAAATGATGAGTAACAGTCCACGAAACGGGGTAGAATCGGCCAAAACTGCCTTGGGATTCAACAACTATGCAAATCACTCCGTGACCCAAAAACAGTGAGTAATAGTCCACGAAACGGTCTGAATTCGCCAAAACTATGAGTATTGACGCTGGACATGCAAACACACCCTGGGGATCGTCAATCGTGAAAATCGCTCCGGGGCCCCATAACGGGCCAGAATCGTGAGTAATAGTCCATGAAACGGACCAGAATTAGCCAAAATTATGAGTGTTGATGACCGACACATAAGCAAACCTTGGGGTTCGACAACCATGGAAATCACTTTGGGATGCCAAAATGGTGAGTAATAGTCCACGAAACGGGTCAGACATGACAAAAACCGTGAGTATCGATGACCGACACGTAAACGCACCCTGGGGTTCAACAATAGTCCTTGAAACGGTCCAGAATCGACCAAAACAACGGTTGTTGATGGCCGACATGTAAGCGCACCTTGGGGTTCAACTAACATGGAAATCGCTTTCGGACCCCAAAACCGTGAGTAATAGTGCACGAAACAGGTTAGAATCGACAAAAACCGCGAGTGTTGATAACTGACACATGAGCGCACCTTGGGGTTCAACAACTATGCAAATCGCTTCGGGACCCCAACGGTTAGTAATAGTCCACGGAACGGGTCAGAATTGGCCAAAACTATGAGTGTTGACGACGGACATGCAAACGCACGCTGGGATCGTCAATTGTGAAAATCGCTCCGGGACCCCGAAAAGTAATAGTCCACAAAACGGACCAGAATTGGCCAAAATTGTGAGTGTTGATGACCGACACATAAACGCAACCCGGGGTTCGTCAATCGTGGAAATCACTTCGGAACCCCAAAACTGAGTAACAGTCCAAGAAATGGGCTAGAATCGTCCCAAACTGCGAGTCTCGACGACCAACATGTAAGCATATATTGGGGATCAACAACCATGAAAATCACTTTTGGGACCCCAAAGCGGTAAGTAAAAGTCCGTGAAACGGGCCAGAATCGGCCAGAACTGCGAGTGTTGATGACCGACACATAAGCGCACCTTGGGGTTCAACAACTATGCAAATTGCTTTGGGCCCCCAAAACGGTAAGTAATAGTCTACAAAACGTGTCAGAATTGGCAAAACTGTGAGTGTTGACGACAAACGCCTAAACGCATCCCGGGGATTGTCAATCATGGAAATCGCTCTGGGACCCGAAAACGGTGAGTAATAGTCCACGAAACGGACCATAATTGGCAACAATTGTGATTGTTGATGACCAACACTTAAACGCACCTCAGATTTCACCAATCGTGCAAATCGCTTCGGGACCCCAAAATGATGAGTAACAGTCCACGAAACGGGGTAGAATCGGCCAAAACTGCCTTGGGATTCAACAACTATGCAAATCACTCCGTGACCGAAAAACAGTGAGTAATAGTCCACGAAACGGTCTGAATTCGCCAAAACTATGAGTATTGACGCCGGACATGCAAACACACCCTGGGGATCGTCAATCGTGAAAATCGCTCCGGGGCCCCATAACGGGCCAGAATCATGAGTAATAGTCCATGAAACGGACCAGAATTAGCCAAAATTATGAGTGTTGATGACCGACACATAAGCGCACCTTGGGGTTCAACAACTATGCAAATTGCTTTGGGCCCCCAAAACGGTAAGTAATAGTCTACAAAACGTGTCAGAATTGGCAAAACTGTGAGTGTTGACGACAAACGCCTAAACGCATCCCGGGGATTGTCAATCATGGAAATCGCTCTGGGACCCGAAAACGGTGAGTAATAGTCCACGAAACGGACCATAATTGGCAACAATTGTGATTGTTGATGACCAACACTTAAACGCACCTCAGATTTCACCAATCGTGCAAATCGCTTCGGGACCCCAAAATGATGAGTAACAGTCCACGAAACGGGGTAGAATCGGCCAAAACTGCCTTGGGATTCAACAACTATGCAAATCACTCCGTGACCGAAAAACAGTGAGTAATAGTCCACGAAACGGTCTGAATTCGCCAAAACTATGAGTATTGACGCCGGACATGCAAACACACCCTGGGGATCGTCAATCGTGAAAATCGCTCCGGGGCCCCATAACGGGCCAGAATCATGAGTAATAGTCCATGAAACGGACCAGAATTAGCCAAAATTATGAGTGTTGATGACCGACACATAAGCAAACCTTGGGGTTCGACAACCATGGAAATCACTTTGGGACCCCAAAATGGTGAGTAATAGTCCACGAAACGGGTCAGACATGACAAAAACCGTGAGTATCGATGACCAACACGTAAACGCACCCTGGGGTTCAACAATAGTCCTTGAAACGGTCCAGAATCGACCAAAACAACGGTTGTTGATGGCCGACATGTAAGCGCACCTTGGGG
Organism: Triticum aestivum; assembly: GCF_018294505.1. Taxonomy (NCBI): domain Eukaryota; kingdom Viridiplantae; phylum Streptophyta; class Magnoliopsida; order Poales; family Poaceae; genus Triticum; species Triticum aestivum. Next base: position 9,028 of record NW_025229097.1, on the reverse strand, counting down.
TTCTACTAACATGGAAATCGCTTTGGGACCCCAAAACCGTGAGTAATAGTGCACGAAACAGGTTAGAATCGACAAAAACCGCGAGTGTTGATAACCGACACATGAGCGCACCTTGGGGTTCAACAACTATGCAAATCGCTTCGGGACCCCAACGGTTAGTAATAGTCCACGGAACGGGTCAGAATTGGCCAAAACTATGAGTGTTGACGACGGACATGCAAACGCACCCTGGGATCGTCAATTGTGAAAATCGCTCCGGGACCCCGAAAAGTAATAGTCCACAAAACGGACCAGAATTGCCCAAAATTGTGAGTGTTGATGACCGACACATAAACACAACCCGGGGTTCGTCAATCGTGGAAATCACTTCGGAACCCCAAAACTGAGTAACAGTCCAAGAAATGGGCTAGAATCGGCCCAAACTGCGAGTCTCGACGACCAACACGTAAGCATATATTGGGGTTCAACAACCATGAAAATCACTTTTGGGACCCCAAAGCGGTAAGTAAAAGTCCGTGAAACGGGCCAGAATCGGCCAGAACTGCGAGTGTTGATGACCGACACGTAAGCGCACCTTGGGGTTTCAACAACTATGCAAATTGCTTTGGGCCCCCAAAACGGTAAGTAATAGTCTACAAAACGTGTCAGAATTGGCAAAACTGTGAGTGTTGACGACAAACGCCTAAACGCATCCCGGGGATTGTCAATCATGGAAATCGCTCTGGGACCCGAAAACGGTGAGTAATAGTCCACGAAACGGATCAGAATTGGCAACAATTGTGATTGTTGATGACCAACACTTAAACGCACCTCAGATTTCACCAATCATGCAAATCGCTTCGGGACCCCAAAATGATGAGTAACAGTCCACGAAACGGGGTAGAATCGGCCAAAACTGCCTTGGGATTCAACAACTATGCAAATCACTCCGTGACCGAAAAACAGTGAGTAATAGTCCACGAAACGGTCTGAATTCGCCAAAACTATGAGTATTGACGCCGGACATGCAAACACACCCTGGGGATCGTCAATCGTGAAAATCGCTCTGGGGCCCCATAACGGGCCAGAATCGTGAGTAATAGTCCATGAAACGGACCAGAATTAGCCAAAATTATGAGTGTTGATGACCGACACATAAGCAAACCTTGGGGTTCGACAACCATGGAAATCACTTTGGGACCCCAAAATGGTGAGTAATAGTCCACGAAACGGGTCAGACATGACAAAAACCGTGAGTATCGATGACCGACACGTAAACGCACCCTGGGGTTCAACAATAGTCCTTGAAACGGTCCAGAATCGACCAAAACAACGGTTGTTGATGGCCGACATGTAAGCGCACCTTGGGGTTCAACTAACATGGAAATCGCGTTGCGACCCCAAAACCGTGAGTAATAGTGCACGAAACAGGTTAGAATCGACAAAAACCGCGAGTGTTGATAACCGACACATGAGCGCACCTTGGGGTTCAACAACTATGCAAATCGCTTCGGGACCCCAACGGTTAGTAATAGTCCACGGAACGGGTCAGAATTGGCCAAAACTATGAGTGTTGACGACAGACATGCAAACGCACCCTGGGATCGTCAATTGTGAAAATCGCTCCGGGACCCCGAAAAGTAATAGTCCACAAAACGGACCAGAATTGGCCAAAATTGTGAGTGTTGATGACAGACACATAAACGCAACCCGGGGTTCGTCAATCGTGGAAATCACTTCGGAACCCCAAAACTGAGTAACAGTCCAAGAAATGGGCTAGAATCGGCCCAAACTGCGAGTCTCGACGACCAACACGTAAGCATATATTGGGGTTCAACAACCATGAAAATCACTTTTGGGACCCCAAAGCGGTAAGTAAAAGTCCGTGAAACGGGCCAGAATCGGCCAGAACTGCGAGTGTTGATGACCGACACGTAAGCGCACCTTGGGGTTCAACAACTAAGCAAATTGCTTTGGGCCCCCAAAACGGTAAGTAATAGTCTACAAAACGTGTCAGAATTGGCAAAACTGTGAGTGTTGACGACAAACGCCAAAACGCATCCCGGGGATTGTCAATCATGGAAATCGCTCTGGGACCCGAAAACGGTGAGTAATAGTCCACGAAACAGACCAGAATTGGCAACAATTGTGATTGTTGATGACCAACACTTAAACGCACCTCAGATTTCACCAATCGTGCAAATCGCTTCGGGACCCCAAAATGATGAGTAACAGTCCACGAAACGGGGTAGAATCGGCCAAAACTGCCTTGGGATTCAACAACTATGCAAATCACTCCGTGACCCAAAAACAGTGAGTAATAGTCCACGAAACGGTCTGAATTCACCAAAACTATGAGTATTGACGCCGGACATGCAAACACACCCTGGGGATCGTCAATCGTGAAAATCGCTCCGGGGCCCCATGACGGGCCAGAATCGTGAGTAATAGTCCATGAAACGGACCAGAATTAGCCAAAATTATGAGTGTTGATGACCGACACATAAGCAAACCTTGGGGTTCGACAACCATGGAAATCACTTTGGGACCCCAAAATGGTGAGTAATAGTCCACGAAACGGGTCAGACATGACAAAAACCGTGAGTATCGATGACCGACACGTAAACGCACCCTGGGTTCAACAATAGTCCTTGAAACGGTCCAGAATCGACCAAAACAACGGTTGTTGATGGCCGAGATGTAAGCGCACCTTGGGGTTCAACTAACATGGAAATCGCTTTGGGACCCCAAAACCGTGAGTAATAGTGCACGAAACAGGTTAGAATCGACAAAACCGCGAGTGTTGATAACCGACACATGAGCGCACCTTGGGGTTCAACAACTATGCAAATTGCTTCGGGACCCCAACGGTTAGTAATAGTCCACGGAACGGGTCAGAATTGGCCAAAACTATGAGTGTTGACGACGGACATGCAAACGCACCCTGGGATCGTCAATTGTGAAAATCGCTCCGGGACCCCGAAAAGTAATAGTCCACAAAACGGACCAGAATTGGCCAAAATTGTGAGTGTTGATGACAGACACATAAACGCAACCCGGGGTTCGTCAATCGTGGAAATCACTTCGGAACCCCAAAACTGAGTAACAGTGCAAGAAATGGGCTAGAATCGGCCCAAACTGCGAGTCTCGACGACCAACACGTAAGCATATATTGGGATTCAACAACCATGAAAATCACTTTTGGGACCCCAAAGCGGTAAGTAAAAGTCCGTGAAACGGGCCAGAATCGGCCAGAACTGCGAGTGTTGATGACCGACACGTAAGCGCACCTTGGGGTTCAACAACTATGCAAATTGCTTTGGGCCCCCAAAACGGTAAGTAATAGTCTACAAAACGTGTCAGAATTGGCAAAACTGTGAGTGTTGACGACAAACGCCTAAACGCATCCCGGGGATTGTCAATCATGGAAATCGCTCTGGGACCCGAAAACGGTGAGTAATAGTCCACGAAACGGACCAGAATTGGCAACAATTGTGATTGTTGATGACCAACACTTAAACGCACCTCAGATTTCACGAATCGTGCAAATCGCTTCGGGACCCCAAAATGATGAGTAACAGTCCACGAAACGGGGTAGAATCGGCCAAAACTGCCTTGGGATTCAACAACTATGCAAATCACTCCGTGACCCAAAAAACAGTGAGTAATAGTCCACGAAACGGTCTGAATTCGCCAAAACTATGAGTATTGACGCCGGACATGCAAACACACCCTGGGGATCGTCAATCGTGAAAATCGCTCCGGGGCCCCATAACGGGCCAGAATCGTGAGTAATAGGTCATGAAACGGACCAGAATTAGCCAAAATTATGAGTGTTGATGACCGACACATAAGCAAACCTTGGGGTTCGACAACCATGGAAATCACTTTGGGACCCCAAAATGGTGAGTAATAGTCCACGAAACGGGTCAGACATGACAAAAACCGTGAGTATCGATGACCGACACGTAAACGCACCCTGGGTTCAACAATAGTCCTTGAAACGGTCCAGAATCGACCAAAACAACGGTTGTTGATGGCCGACATGTAAGCGCACCTTGGGGTTCAACTAACATGGAAATCGCTTTGGGACCCCAAAACCGTGAGTAATAGTGCACGAAACAGGTCAGAATCGACAAAAACCGCGAGTGTTGATAACCGACACATGAGCGCACCTTGGGGTTCAACAACTATGCAAATCGCTTCGGGACCCCAACGGTTAGTAATAGTCCACGGAACGGGTCAGAATTGGCCAAAACTATGAGTGTTGACGACGGACATGCAAACGCACCCTGGGATCGTCAATTGTGAAAATCGCTCCGGGACCCCGAAAAGTAATAGTCCACAAAACGGACCAGAATTGGCCAAAATTGTGAGTGTTGATGACAGACACATAAACGCAACCCGGGGTTCGTCAATCGTGGAAATCACTTCGGAACCCCAAAACTGAGTAACAGTGCAAGAAATGGGCTAGAATCGGCCCAAACTGCGAGTCTCGACGACCAACACGTAAGCATATATTGGGATTCAACAACCATGAAAATCACTTTTGGGACCCCAAAGTGGTAAGTAAAAGTCCGTGAAACGGGCCAGAATCGGCCAGAACTGCGAGTGTTGATGACCGACACGTAAGCGCACCTTGGGGTTCAACAACTATGCAAATTGCTTTGGGCCCCCAAAACGGTAAGTAATAGTCTACAAAACGTGTCAGAATTGGCAAAACTGTGAGTGTTGACGACAAACGCCTAAACGCATCCCGGGGATTGTCAATCATGGAAATCGCTCTGGGACCCGAAAACGGTGAGTAATAGTCCACGAAACGGACCAGAATTGGCAACAATTGTGATTGTTGATGACCAACACTTAAACGCACCTCAGATTTCACCAATCGTGCAAATCGCTTCGGGACCCCAAAATGATGAGTAACAGTCCACGAAACGGGGTAGAATCGGCCAAAACTGCCTTGGGATTCAACAACTATGCAAATCACTCCGTGACCCAAAAAACAGTGAGTAATAGTCCACGAAACGGTCTGAATTCGCCAAAACTATGAGTATTGACGCCGGACATGCAAACACACCCTGGGGATCGTCAATCGTGAAAATCGCTCCGGGGCCCCATAACGGGCCAGAATCGTGAGTAATAGGTCATGAAACGGACCAGAATTAGCCAAAATTATGAGTGTTGATGACCGACACATAAGCAAACCTTGGGGTTCGACAACCATGGAAATCACTTTGGGACCCCAAAATGGTGAGTAATAGTCCACGAAACGGGTCAGACATGACAAAAACCGTGAGTATCGATGACCGACACGTAAACGCACCCTGGGTTCAACAATAGTCCTTGAAACGGTCCAGAATCGACCAAAACAACGGTTGTTGATGGCCGAGATGTAAGCGCACCTTGGGGTTCAACTAACATGGAAATCGCTTTGGGACCCCAAAACCGTGAGTAATAGTGCACGAAACAGGTTAGAATCGACAAAACCGCGAGTGTTGATAACCGACACATGAGCGCACCTTGGGGTTCAACAACTATGCAAATTGCTTCGGGACCCCAACGGTTAGTAATAGTCCACGGAACGGGTCAGAATTGGCCAAAACTATGAGTGTTGACGACGGACATGCAAACGCACCCTGGGATCGTCAATTGTGAAAATCGCTCCGGGACCCCGAAAAGTAATAGTCCACAAAACGGACCAGAATTGGCCAAAATTGTGAGTGTTGATGACAGACACATAAACGCAACCCGGGGTTCGTCAATCGTGGAAATCACTTCGGAACCCCAAAACTGAGTAACAGTGCAAGAAATGGGCTAGAATCGGCCCAAACTGCGAGTCTCGACGACCAACACGTAAGCATATATTGGGATTCAACAACCATGAAAATCACTTTTGGGACCCCAAAGCGGTAAGTAAAAGTCCGTGAAACGGGCCAGAATCGGCCAGAACTGCGAGTGTTGATGACCGACACGTAAGCGCACCTTGGGGTTCAACAACTATGCAAATTGCTTTGGGCCCCCAAAACGGTAAGTAATAGTCTACAAAACGTGTCAGAATTGGCAAAACTGTGAGTGTTGACGACAAACGCCTAAACGCATCCCGGGGATTGTCAATCATGGAAATCGCTCTGGGACCCGAAAACGGTGAGTAATAGTCCACGAAACGGACCAGAATTGGCAACAATTGTGATTGTTGATGACCAACACTTAAACGCACCTCAGATTTCACGAATCGTGCAAATCGCTTCGGGACCCCAAAATGATGAGTAACAGTCCACGAAACGGGGTAGAATCGGCCAAAACTGCCTTGGGATTCAACAACTATGCAAATCACTCCGTGACCCAAAAAACAGTGAGTAATAGTCCACGAAACGGTCTGAATTCGCCAAAACTATGAGTATTGACGCCGGACATGCAAACACACCCTGGGGATCGTCAATCGTGAAAATCGCTCCGGGGCCCCATAACGGGCCAGAATCGTGAGTAATAGGTCATGAAACGGACCAGAATTAGCCAAAATTATGAGTGTTGATGACCGACACATAAGCAAACCTTGGGGTTCGACAACCATGGAAATCACTTTGGGACCCCAAAATGGTGAGTAATAGTCCACGAAACGGGTCAGACATGACAAAAACCGTGAGTATCGATGACCGACACGTAAACGCACCCTGGGTTCAACAATAGTCCTTGAAACGGTCCAGAATCGACCAAAACAACGGTTGTTGATGGCCGACATGTAAGCGCACCTTGGGGTTCAACTAACATGGAAATCGCTTTGGGACCCCAAAACCGTGAGTAATAGTGCACGAAACAGGTCAGAATCGACAAAAACCGCGAGTGTTGATAACCGACACATGAGCGCACCTTGGGGTTCAACAACTATGCAAATCGCTTCGGGACCCCAACGGTTAGTAATAGTCCACGGAACGGGTCAGAATTGGCCAAAACTATGAGTGTTGACGACGGACATGCAAACGCACCCTGGGATCGTCAATTGTGAAAATCGCTCCGGGACCCCGAAAAGTAATAGTCCACAAAACGGACCAGAATTGGCCAAAATTGTGAGTGTTGATGACAGACACATAAACGCAACCCGGGGTTCGTCAATCGTGGAAATCACTTCGGAACCCCAAAACTGAGTAACAGTGCAAGAAATGGGCTAGAATCGGCCCAAACTGCGAGTCTCGACGACCAACACGTAAGCATATATTGGGATTCAACAACCATGAAAATCACTTTTGGGACCCCAAAGTGGTAAGTAAAAGTCCGTGAAACGGGCCAGAATCGGCCAGAACTGCGAGTGTTGATGACCGACACGTAAGCGCACCTTGGGGTTCAACAACTATGCAAATTGCTTTGGGCCCCCAAAACGGTAAGTAATAGTCTACAAAACGTGTCAGAATTGGCAAAACTGTGAGTGTTGACGACAAACGCCTAAACGCATCCCGGGGATTGTCAATCATGGAAATCGCTCTGGGACCCGAAAACGGTGAGTAATAGTCCACGAAACGGACCAGAATTGGCAACAATTGTGATTGTTGATGACCAACACTTAAACGCACCTCAGATTTCACCAATCGTGCAAATCGCTTCGGGACCCCAAAATGATGAGTAACAGTCCACGAAACGGGGTAGAATCGGCCAAAACTGCCTTGGGATTCAACAACTATGCAAATCACTCCGTGACCCAAAAAACAGTGAGTAATAGTCCACGAAACGGTCTGAATTCGCCAAAACTATGAGTATTGACGCCGGACATGCAAACACACCCTGGGGATCGTCAATCGTGAAAATCGCTCCGGGGCCCCATAACGGGCCAGAATCGTGAGTAATAGTCCATGAAACGGACCAAAATTAGCCAAAATTATGAGTGTTGATGACCGACACATAAGCAAACCTTGGGGTTCGACAACCATGGAAATCACTTTGGGACCCCAAAATGGTGAGTAATAGTCCACGAAACGGGTCAGACATGACAAAAACCGTGAGTATCGATGACCGACACGTAAACGCACCCTGGGGTTCAACAATAGTCCTTGAAACGGTCCAGAATCGACCAAAACAACGGTTGTTGATGGCCGACATGTAAGCGCACCTTGGGGTTCAACTAACATGGAAATCGCTTTGGGACCCTAAAACCGTGAGTAATAGTGCACGAAACAGGTTAGAATCGACAAAAACCGCGAGTGTTGATAACCGACACATGAGCGCACCTTGGGGTTCAACAACTATGCAAATCGCTTCGGGACCCCAACGGTGAGTAATAGTCCACGGAACGGGTCAGAATTGGCCAAAACTATGAGTGTTGACGACGGACATGCAAACGCACCCTGGGATCGTCAATTGTGAAAATCGCTCCGGGACCCCGAAAAGTAATAGTCCACAAAACGGACCAGAATTGGCCAAAATTGTGAGTGTTGATGACAGACACATAAACGCAACCCGGGGTTCGTCAATCGTGGAAATCACTTCGGAACCCCAAAACTGAGTAACAGTCCAAGAAATGGGCTAGAATCGGCCCAAACTGCGAGTCTCGACGACCAACACGTAAGCATATACTGGGGTTCAACAACCATGAAAATCACTTTTGGGACCCCAAAGCGGTAAGTAAAAGTCCGTGAAACGGGCCAGAATCGGCCAGAACTGCGAGTGTTGATGACCGACACGTAAGCGCACCTTGGGGTTCAACAACTATGCAAATTGCTTTGGGCCCCCAAAACGGTAAGTAATAGTCTACAAAACGTGTCAGAATTGGCAAAACTGTGAGTGTTGACGACAAACGCCTAAACGCATCCCGGGGATTGTCAATCATGGAAATCGCTCTGGGACCCGAAAACGGTGAGTAATAGTCCACGAAACGGACCAGAATTGGCAACAATTGTGATTGTTGATGACCAACACTTAAACGCACCTCAGATTTCACCAATCGTGCAAATCGCTTCGGGACCCCAAAATGATGAGTAACAGTCCACGAAACGGGGTAGAATCGGCCAAAACTGCCTTGGGATTCAACAACTATGCAAATCACTCCGTGACCCAAAAA
>NW_025229096.1:28042-28836 GCF_018294505.1 Triticum aestivum | reverse complement strand
TACAAAACGGACAATGTCTTTCAAAGTATCTGGATTTCATACGGAAACTCGTCTGTTACAAAGGGATTTCATTTTTTAAAACTTATTTGAACTCCTGACTTTTTGTGTGTTCAAAATGCACCATTCAAAGCATCATCATCATTTTTCAATCCTTTTTGACTTCATTTGTTATTTTACTTGCATTTACTAATTATTTTGAGCTATAAGACCCTAAAATTCAAAAGCATTTCAAACGAACTCTGAAAAGGTTGAAAGTTGGCATGGTATAATCATTTCATCCACATAGCATGTGCAAGAAAGTTGAGAGGGTTACGGCAAAAACTGGATGCACTTCGTGTACAAAACGGACAATGTCTTTCAAAGTATCTGGATTTCATACGGAAACTCGTCTGTTACAAAGGGATTTCAATTTTTAAAACTTATTTGAACTCCTGACTTTTTGTGTGTTCAAAATGCACCATTCAAAGCCACATCATCATTTTTCAATCCTTTCTGACTTCATTTGTTATTTTTCATGCATTTACTAATTATTTTGAGCTATAAGACCATAAAATTGAGAAGCATTTCAAATGAACTCTGAAAAGGTTGAAAGTTGGCATGGTATGAATATTTCATCCACATAGCATGTGCAAAAAAGTTGATAGGGTTACGACAAAAACTGGATACACTTCGTGTACAAAACGGACAATGTCTTTCAAAGTATCAGGATTTCATACGGAAACTCGTCTGTTACAAAGGGATTTCATTTTTTTTAAACTTATTTGAAATCCTGACTTTTTGTGTGTTCAAAATGC
>NW_025229096.1:25203-26352 GCF_018294505.1 Triticum aestivum | reverse complement strand
TACAAAACGGACAATGTCTTTCAAAGTATCTGGATTTCATACGGAAACTCGTCTGTTACAAAGGGATTTCATTTTTTAAAACTTATTTGAACTCCTGACTTTTTGTGTGTTCAAAATGCACCATTCAAAGCATCATCATCATTTTTCAATCCTTTTTGACTTCATTTGTTATTTTACTTGCATTTACTAATTATTTTGAGCTATAAGACCCTAAAATTCAAAAGCATTTCAAACGAACTCTGAAAAGGTTGAAAGTTGGCATGGTATAATCATTTCATCCACATAGCATGTGCAAGAAAGTTGAGAGGGTTACGGCAAAAACTGGATGCACTTCGTGTACAAAACGGACAATGTCTTTCAAAGTATCTGGATTTCATACGGAAACTCGTCTGTTACAAAGGGATTTCATTTTTTAAAACTTATTTGAACTCCTGACTTTTTGTGTGTTCAAAATGCACCATTCAAAGCCACATCATCATTTTTCAATCCTTTCTGACTTCATTTGTTATTTTTCATGCATTTACTAATTATTTTGAGCTATAAGACCATAAAATTGAGAAGCATTTCAAATGAACTCTGAAAAGGTTGAAAGTTGGCATGGTATGAACATTTCATCCACATAGCATGTGCAAAAAAGTTGATAGGGTTACGACAAAAACTGGATACACTTCGTGTACAAAACGGACAATGTCTTTCAAAGTATCAGGATTTCATACGGAAACTCGTCTGTTACAAAGGGATTTCATTTTTTTAAAACTTATTTGAAATCCTGACTTTTTGTGTGTTCAAAATGCACCATTCAAAGCCACATCATCATTTTTCAATCCTTTCTGACTTCATTTGTTATTTTTCATGCATTTACTAATTATTTTGAGCTATAAGACCCTAAAATTGAAAAGCATTTCAGATGAACTCTGAAAAGGTTGAAAGTTGGCATGGTATCATCATTTAATCCACATAGCATGTGCAAGAAAGTTGAGAGGGTTACGGCAAAAACTGGATGCACTTCATGTACAAAACGGACAATCTCTTTCAAAGTATCAGGATTTCATACGGAAACTCGTCTGTTACAAAGGGATTTCATTTTTTAAAACTTATTTGAACTCCCGACTTTTTGTGTGTTCAAAATGCACCATTCAAAGCCACATC
>NW_025229096.1:23467-24613 GCF_018294505.1 Triticum aestivum | reverse complement strand
CATTTTTCAATCCTTTTTGACTTCATTTGTTATTTTTCTTGCATTTACTAATTATTTTGAGCTATAAGACCCTAAAATTCAAAAGCATTTCAAATGAACTCTGAAAAAGTTGAAAGTTGGCATCGTATAATCATTTCATCCACATAGCATGTGCAAGAAATTTGAGAGGGCTACGGCAAAAACTGGATGCACTTCGTGTACAAAACGGACAATGTCTTTCAAAGTATCAGGATTTCATACGGAAACTCGTCTGTTACAAAGGGATTTCATTTTTTAAAACTTATTTGAACTCCTGACTTTTTGTGTGTTCAAAATGCACCATTCAAAGCCACATCATCATTTTTCAATCCTTTCTGACTTCATTTGTTATTTTTCATGCACTTACTAATTATTTTGAGCTATAAGACCCTAAAATTGAAAAGCATTTCAAATGAACTCTGAAAAGGTTGAAAGTTGGCATGGTATGAACATTTCATCCACATAGCATGTGCAAGAAAGTTGATAGGGTTACGGCAAAAACTGGATGCACTTCGTGTACAAAACGGACAATGTCTTTCAAAGTATCAGGATTTCATACGGAAACTCGTCTGTTACAAAGGGATTTCATTTTTTAAAACTTATTTGAACTCCTCACTTTTTATGTGTTCAAAATGCACCATTCAAAGCCACATCATCATTTTTCAATCCTTTTTGACTTCATTTGTTATTCTTCTTGCATTTACTAATTATTTTTAGCTATAACACCCTAAAATTCAAAAGTATTTCAAATGAACTCTGAAAAGGTTGAAAGTTGGCATGGTGTCATCATTTCATCCACATAGCATGTGCAAGAAAGTTGAGAGGGTTACGACAAAAACTGGATGCACTTCGTGTACAAAACGGACAATGTCTTGCAAAGTATCAAGATTTCATACGGAAACTCGTCTGTTACAAAGGGATTTCATTTTTTAAAACTTATTTGAACTCCTAACTTTTTGTGTGTTCAAAATGCACCATTCAAAGCCACATCATCATTTTTCAATCCTTTCTGACTTCATTTGTTATTTTTCATGCATTTACTAATTATTTTGAGCTATAAGACCCTAAAATTGAAAAGCATTTCAAATGAACTCTGAAAAGGTTGAAAGTTGGCATGGTATCATCATT
>NW_025229096.1:21983-22824 GCF_018294505.1 Triticum aestivum | reverse complement strand
AAAACGGACAATGTCTTTCAAAGTATGAGGATTTCATACGGAAACTCGTCTGTTACAAAGGGATTCCATTTTTTTAAACTTATTTGAACTCCTGACTTTTTGTGTGTTCAAAATGCACCATTCAAAGCCACATCATCATTTTTCAATCCTTTCTGACTTCATTTTTTATTTTTCATGCATTTACTAATTATTTTGAGCTATAAGACCCTAAAATTGAAAAGCATTTCAAATGAACTCTGAAAAGGTTGAAAGTTGGCATGGTATCATCATTTCATCCACATAGCATGTGCAAGAAAGTTGAGAGGGTTACGGCAAAAAATGGATGCACTTCGTGTACAAAACGGACAATCTCTTCGAAAGTATCAGGATTTCATACGGAAACTCGTCCTTTACAAAGCGATTTCATTTTTTTTAACTTATTTGAACTCCTGACTTTTTGTGTCTTCAAGATGCACCATTCAAAGCCACATCATCATTTTTCAATCCTTTCTAACTTCATTTGTTATTTTTCATGCATTTACTAATTATTTTGAGCTATAAGACCCTAAAATTGAAAAGCATTTCGAATGAACTCTTAAAAGGTTGAAAGTTGGCATGGTATCATCATTTCATCCACATAGCATGTGCAAGAATGTTGAGAGGGTTACGACAAAAACTGGATGCACTTCGTGTACAAAACGGACAATGTCTTTCAGAGTATCAGGATTTCATACGGAAACTCGTCTGTTACAAAGGGATTTCATTTTTTAAAACTTATTTGAACTCCTGACTTTTTGTGTGTTCAAAATGCACCATTCAAAGCCACATCATCATTTTTCAATCCTTTTTGACTTATTTGTTA
>NW_025229096.1:13715-15087 GCF_018294505.1 Triticum aestivum | reverse complement strand
ACATAGCATGTGCAAGAAAGTTGGGAGGGTTACGGCAAAAACTGGACGCACTTCGTGTACAAAACGGACAATGTCTTTCAAAGTATGAGGATTTCATACGGAAACTCGTCTATTACAAAGGGATTTCATTTTTTAAAACTTATTTGAACTCGTGACTTTTTGTGTGTTCAAGATACACCATTCAAAGCCACATCATCATTTTTCAATCCTTTCTGACTTCATTTGTTATTTTTCATGCATTTACTAATTATTTTTAGCTAAAAGACCCTAAAATTGAAAAGCATTTCAAATGAACTCTGAAAAGGTTGAAAGTTGGCATGGTATCATCATTTCATCCACATAGCATGTGCAAGAATGTTGAGAGGGTTACGACAAAAACTGGATGCACTTCGTGTACAAAACGGACAATGTCTTTCAAAGTATCAGGATTTCATACGCTAACTCGTCTGTTACAAAGGGATTTCATTTTTTAAAACTTATTTGAACAACCGAATTTTTGTGTGTTCAAAATGCACCATTCAAAGCCACATCATCATTTTTCAATCCTTTCTGACTTTATTTGCTATTTTTCATGCATTTACTAATTATTTTCAGCTATAAGACCCTAAAATTGAAAAGCATTTCAAATGAACTCTGAAAAGGATGAAAGTTGGCATGGTATTATCATTTCATCCACATAGCATGTGCAAGAAAGTTGAGAGGGTTACGACAAAATCTGGATGCACTTCGTGTACAAAACGGACAATGTCTTTCAAAGTATCAGGATTTCATACAGAAACTCGTCTGTTACAAAGGGATTTCATTTTTTAAAACTTATTTGAACTCCTGACTTTTTGTGTGTTCAAGATGCACCATTCAAAGCCACATCATCATTTTTCAATCCTTTCTGACTTCATCTGTTATTTTTCATGCATTTACTAATTATTTTGAGCTATAAGACCGTAAAATTGAAAAGAATTTCAAATGAACTCTGAAAATGTTGAAAGTTGGCATGGTATCATCATTTCATTCACATAGCATGTGCAAGAAAGTTGAGAGGGTTACGGCAAAAACTGGATGCACTTCGTGTACAAAACGGACAATCTCTTTCAAAGTATCAGGATTTCATACGGAAACTCGTCTGTAACAAAGGGATTTCATTTTTTTAAACTTATTTGAACTCCTGACTTTTTGTGTGTTCAAAATGCACCTTTCAAAGCCACATCATCATATTTCAATCCTTTCTGACTTCATTTGTTATTTTTCATGCATTTACTAATTATTTTGAGCTATAAGACCCTAAAATTGAAAAGCATTTCAGATGAACTCTGAAAAGGTTGAAAGTTGGCATGGTATCATCATTTCATCCACATAGCATGTGCAAGAAAGTTGA
>NW_025229096.1:13045-13705 GCF_018294505.1 Triticum aestivum | reverse complement strand
CTGTTAAAAAGGGATTTCATTTTTTAAAACTTATTTGAACTCATGACTTTTTGTGTGTTGAAACTGCACCATTCAAAGCCACATCATCATTTTTCAATCCTTTCTGACTTCATTTGTTATTTTTCATGCATTTACTAATTATTTTGAGCTATACGACGCCTAAAATTGAAAAGCATTTCAAATGAACTCTGAAAAGGTTGAAAGTTGGCATGGTACCATCATTTCATCCACATAGCATGTGCAAGAAAGTTGAGAGGGTTACGGCAAAAACTGGATGCACTTCGTGTACAAAACGGACAATCTCTTTCAAAGTATCAGGATTTCATACGAAAACTCGTCTGTTACAAAGGGATTTCATTTTTTTAAAACTTATTTGAACTCCTGACTTTTTGTGTGTTCAAAATGCACCATTCAAAGCCACATCAACATTTTTCAATCCTTTCTGACTTCATTTGTTATTTCTCATCCATTTACTAATTATTTTGAGCTATAAGACCCTAAAATTGAAAAGCATTCCAAATGAACTCTGAAAAGGTTGAAAGTTGGCATGGTATCATCATTTCATCCACATAGCATGTGCAAGAAAGTTGAGAGGGTTACGGCAAAAACTGGATGCACTTCGTGTACAAAACGGACAATCTCTTCGAAGTATCAGGATTT
>NW_025229096.1:11566-13035 GCF_018294505.1 Triticum aestivum | reverse complement strand
AACTGGATGCACTTCGTGTACAAAACGGACAATCTCTTTCAAAGTATCAGGATTTCATACGAAAACTCGTCTGTTACAAAGGGATTTCATTTTTTAAAACTTGTTTGAACTCCTGACTTTTTGTGTGTTCAAGATGCACCATTCAAAGCCACATCATCATTTTTCAATCCTTCCTGACTTCATTTGTTATTTTTCATGCATTTACTAATTATTTTGAGCTATAAGACCCTAAAATTGAAAAGCATTTCAAATGAACTCTGAAAAGGTTGAAAGTTGGCATGGTATCATCATTTGATCCACATAGCATGTGCAAGAAAGTTGCGAGGGTTACGGCAAAAACTGGACGCACTTTGTGTACAAAACGGACAATGTCTTTCAAAGTATGAGGATTTCATACGGAAACTCGTCTGTTACAAAGGGATTTCATTTTTTTAAACTTATTTGAACTCCTGACTTTTTCTGTGTTCAAAATGCACCTGTCAAAGCCACATCATCATTTTTCAATCCTTTCTGACTTCATTTGTTATTTGTCATGCATTTACTAATTATTTTTAGCTATAAGACACTAAAATTGAAAAGCATTTCAAATGAACTCTGAAAAGGTTGAAAGTTGGCATGGTATCATCATTTCATCCACATAGCATGTGCAAGAAAGTTGGGAGGGTTACGGCAAAAACTGGATGCACTTCGTGTACAAAACGGACAATGTCTTTCAGAGTATCAGGATTTCATACGCTAACTCGTCTGTTGCAAAGGGATTTCATTTTTTAAAACTTATTTGAACTCCTGACTTTTTGTGTGTTCAAGATGCACCATTCAAAGCCACATCATCATTTTTCAATCCTTTTTGACTTCATTTGTTATTTTTCATGCATTTACTAATTATTTTGAGCTATAAGACCCTAAAATTGAAAAGCATTTCAAATGAACTCTGAAAAGGTTGAAAGTTGGCATGGTATCATCAGTTCATCCACATAGCATGTGCAAGAAAGTTGAGAGGGTTACGACAAAAACTGGACGCACTTGGTGTACAAAACGGACAATGATTTCAAAGTATCATGATTTCATACGGAAACTCATCTGTTACGAAGGGATTTCATTTTTTAAAACTTATTTGAACTCCTGACTTTTTCTGTGTTCAAAATGCACCCGTCAACGCCACATCATCATTTTTCAATCCTTTCTGACTTCATTTGTTATTTTTCATGCATTTACTAATTATTTTGAGCTATAAGACCCTAAAATTGAAAAGCATTTCAGATGAACTCTGAAAAGGTTGAAAGTTGGCATGGTATGAACATTTCATCCACATAGCATGTGCAAGAAAGTTGAGAGGGTTACGGCAAAAACTGGATGCACTTCGTGTACAAAACGGACAATCTCTTTCAAAGTATGAGGATTTCATACGGAAACTCGTCTGTTACAAAGGGATTTCATTTTTTAAAACTTATTTGAACTCCTGACTTTTT
>NW_025229096.1:10941-11556 GCF_018294505.1 Triticum aestivum | reverse complement strand
CATTTGTTATTTTTCATGCATTTACTAATTATTTTGAGCTATAAGACCCTAAAATTGAAAAGCATTTCAAATGAACTCTGAAAAGGTTGAAAGTTGGCATGGTATCATCAGTTCATCCACATAGCATGTGCAAGAAAGTTGAGAGGGTTACGACAAAAACTGGACGCACTTGGTGTACAAAACGGACAATGTTTTCAAAGTATCATGATTTCATACGGAAACTCATCTGTTACAAAGGGATTTCATTTTTTAAAACTTATTTGAACTCCTGACTTTTTCTGTGTTCAAAATGCACCCGTCAACGCCACATCATCATTTTTCAATCCTTTCTGACTTCATTTGTTATTTTTCATGCATTTACTAATTATTTTGAGCTATAAGACCCTAAAATTGAAAAGCATTTCAGATGAACTCTGAAAAGGTTGAAAGTTGGCATGGTATGAACATTTCATCCACATAGCATGTGCAAGAAAGTTGAGAGGGTTACGGCAAAAACTGGATGCACTTCGTGTACAAAACGGACAATCTCTTTCAAAGTATGAGGATTTCATACGGAAACTCGTCTGTTACAAAGGGATTTCATTTTTTAAAACTTATTTGAACTCCTGACTTTTT
>NW_025229096.1:9042-10931 GCF_018294505.1 Triticum aestivum | reverse complement strand
GTTCAAAATGCACCATTCAAAGCCACATCATCATTTTTCAATCCTTTCTGACTTCATTTGTTATTTTTCATGCATTTACTAATTATTTTGAGCTATAAGACCCTAAAATTGAAAAGCATTTCAGATGAACTCTGAAAAGGTTGAAAGTTGGCATGGTATGAACATTTCATCCACATAGCATGTGCAAGAAAGTTCAGAGGGTTACGGCAAAAACTGGATGCACTTCGTGTAAAAAACGGACAATGTCTTTCAAAGTATCAGGATTTCATACGGAAACTCGTCTGTTACAAAGGGATTTCATTTTTTAAACTTATTTGAACTCCTGAATTTTTGTGTGTTCAAAATGCACCATTCAAAGCTACATCATCATTTTTCAATCCTTTCTGACTTCATTTGTTATTTTTCATGCATTTACTAATTATTTTGAGCTATAAGACCCTAAAATTGAAAAGCATTTCAGATGAACTCTGAAAAGGTTGAAAGTTGGCATGGTATGAACATTTCATCCACATAGCATGTGCAAGAAAGTCGAGAGGGTTACGGCAAAAACTGGATGCACTTCGTGTACAAAACGGACAATGTCTTTCAAAGTATGAGGATTTCATACGGAAACTCGTCTGTTACAAAGGGATTTCATTTTTTAAAACTTATTTGAACTCCTGACTTTTTGTGTGTTCAAGATACACCATTCAAAGCCACATCATCATTTTTCAATCCTTTCTGACTTCATTAGTTATTTTTCATGCATTTACTAATTATTTTTAGCTAAAAGACCCTAAAATTGAAAAGCATTTCAAATGAACTCTGAAAAGGTTGAAAGTTGGCATGGTATCATCATTTCATCCACATAGCATGTGCAAGAATGTTGAGAGGGTTACGACAAAAACTGGATGCACTTGGTGTACAAAACGGACAATGTTTTCAAAGTATCATGATTTCATACGGAAACTCGTCTGTTACAAAGGGATTTCATTTTTTAAAACTTATTTGAACTCCTGACTTTTTCTGTGTTCAAAATGCACCAGTCAACGCCACATCATCATTTTTCAATCCTTTCTGACTTCATTTGTTATTTTTCATGCATTTAGTAATTATTTTGAGCTATAAGACCCTAAAATTGAAAAGCATTTCAGATGAACTCTGAAAATGTTGAAAGTTGGCATGGTATCATCAGTTCATCCACATAGCATGTGCAAGAAAGTTGAGAGGGTTACGACAAAAACTGGACGCACTTGGTGTACAAAATGGACAATGTTTTCAAAGTATCATGATTTCATACGGAAACTCGTCTGTTACAAAGGGATTTCATTTTTTAAAACTTATTTGAACTCCTGACTTTTTCTATGTTCAAAATGCACCAGTCAACGCCACATCATCATTTTTCAATCCTTTCTGACTTCATTTGTTATTTTTCATGCATTTACTAATTATTTTGAGCTATAAGACCCTAAAATTGAAAAGCATTTCGAATGAACTCTGAAAAGGTTGAAAGTTGGCATGGTATCATCATTTCATCCACATAGCATGTGCAAGAAAGTTGAGAGGGCTACGGCAAAAACTGGATGCACTTCGTGTACAAAACGGACAATGTCTTTCAGAGTATCAGGATTTCATACGGAAACTCGTCTGTTACAAAGGGATTTCATTTTTTAAAACTTATTTGAACTCCCGACTTTTTGTGTGTTCTAAATGCACCATTCAAAGCCACATCATCATTTTTCAATCCTGTTTGACTTATTTGTTATTTTTCATGCATTTACTAATTATTTTGAGCTATAAGACCCTAAAATTGAAAAGCATTTCAAATGAACTCTGAAAAGGTTGAAAGTTGGCATGGTATCATCATTTCATCCACATAGCATGTGCAAGAATGTTGAGAGGGTTATGAC
>NW_025229096.1:6002-6617 GCF_018294505.1 Triticum aestivum | reverse complement strand
CATTTGTTATTTTTCATGCATTTACTAATTATTTTGAGCTATAAGACCCTAAAATTGAAAAGCATTTCAAATGAACTCTGAAAAGGTTGAAAGTTGGCATGGTATCATCAGTTCATCCACATAGCATGTGCAAGAAAGTTGAGAGGGTTACGACAAAAACTGGACGCACTTGGTGTACAAAACGGACAATGTTTTCAAAGTATCATGATTTCATACGGAAACTCATCTGTTACAAAGGGATTTCATTTTTTAAAACTTATTTGAACTCCTGACTTTTTCTGTGTTCAAAATGCACCCGTCAACGCCACATCATCATTTTTCAATCCTTTCTGACTTCATTTGTTATTTTTCATGCATTTACTAATTATTTTGAGCTATAAGACCCTAAAATTGAAAAGCATTTCAGATGAACTCTGAAAAGGTTGAAAGTTGGCATGGTATGAACATTTCATCCACATAGCATGTGCAAGAAAGTTGAGAGGGTTACGGCAAAAACTGGATGCACTTCGTGTACAAAACGGACAATCTCTTTCAAAGTATGAGGATTTCATACGGAAACTCGTCTGTTACAAAGGGATTTCATTTTTTAAAACTTATTTGAACTCCTGACTTTTT
>NW_025229096.1:0-1548 GCF_018294505.1 Triticum aestivum | reverse complement strand
TTTTTTTAAATTTATTTGAACTCCTGACTTTTTGTGTGTTCAAAATGCACCATTCAAAGCCACATCATCATTTTTCAATCCTTTCTGACTTCATTTGTTATTTTTCATGCATTTACTAATTATTTTGAGCTATAAGACCATAAAATTGAAAAGCATTTCAAATGAACTCTGAAAAGGTTGAAAGTTGGCATGGTATCATCATTTCATCCACATAGCATGTGCAAGAAAGTTGAGAGGGTTACGGAAAAAACTGGATGCACTTCGTGTACGAAACGGACAATCTCTTTCAAAGTATGAGGATTTCATACGGAAACTCGTCTGTTACAAAGGGATTTCATTTTTTAAAACTTATTTGAACTCCTGACTTTTTGTGTGTTCAAGATGCACCATTCAAAGCCACATCATCAGTTTTCAATCCTTTCTGACTTCATTTGTTATTTTTCATGTATTTACTAATTATTTTGAGCTATAAGACCCTAAAATTGAAAAGCATTTCAAATGAACTCTGAAAAGGTTGAAAGTTGGCATGGTATCATCATTTCATCCACATAGCATGTGCAAGAATGTTGAGAGGGTTACAACAAAAACTGGATGCACTTCGTGTACAAAACGGACAATGTCTTTCAAAGTATCAGGATTTCATACGGAAACTCGTTTGTTACAAAGGGATTTCATTTTTTTAAACTTATTTGAACTCCTGACTTTTTGTGTGTTCAAAATGCACCATTCAAAGCCACATCATCATTTTTCAATCCTTTTTGACTTAATTTGTTATTTTTCTTGCATTTACTAATTTTTTTAGCTATAAGACCCTAAAATTCAAAAGTATTTCAAATGAACTCTGAAAAGGTTGAAAGTTGGCATGGTGTCATCATTTCATCCACATAGCATGTGCAAGAAAGTTGAGAGGGTTACGACAAAAACTGGATGCACTTCGTGTACAAAACGGACAATGTCTTGCAAAGTATCAAGACTTCATACGGAAACTCGTCTGTTACAAAGGGATTTCATTTTTTAAAACTTATTTGAACTCCTGACTTTTTGTGTGTTCAAAATGCACCATTCAAAGCCACATCATCATTTTTCAATCCTTTCTGACTTCATTTGTTATTTTTCATGCATTTACTACTTATTTTGAGCTATAAGACCCTAAAATTGAAAAGCATTTCAAATGAACTCTGAAAAGGTTGAAAGTTGGCATGGTATTATCATTTCATCCACATAGCATGTGCAAGAAAGTTGAGAGGGTTACGACAAAATCTAGATGCACTTCGTGTACAAAACGGACAATGTCTTTCAAAGTATCAGGATTTCATACAGAAACTCGTCTGTTACAAAGGGATTTCATTTTTTAAAACTTATTTGAACTCCTGACTTTTTCTGTGTTCAAAATGCACCAGTCAAAGCCACATCATCATTTTTCAATCCTTTTTTACTTCATTTCTTATTTTTCATGCATTTACTAATTATTTTGAGCTATAAGACCCTAAAATTGAAAAGCATTTCACATGAACTCTGAAAAGGTTGAAAGTTGGCATGGTATCATCA
>NW_025229095.1:28185-28867 GCF_018294505.1 Triticum aestivum | reverse complement strand
ACGAACCCTGGGGTGCCTTTACGATACGGTCATCAACACTCGCGGTTTTGGCTGATTCTGACCTGTTTCATGGACTACTACTCACCGTTTTGGGGCCCCAAACCGGTTTCATAGTTGTTGAACCCCAAGGTGCGCTTACGTGTCGGTCATCAACACTCACAGTTTTGGCCGATTCTGGCATGTTTCGTGGACTATTACTCACTGTTTTGGGGTCCCGGGGTGATTTCCACGATTAACGAACCCTGGGGTGCGTTTACGTTTCGGTCATCAACACTTATGGTTTTGGCCGATTCTGACCCTTTTCGTGGACTATTACTCACTGGTTTTGGGCCGCAAAGCGATTTCCATAGTTGTTGAACCCCAAGGTGCGCTTACATGTTGATCATCAACACTCACAGTTTTGGCCGATTCTGGCCCGTTTCCTGGACTATTACTCACTGTTATGGGGTCCCGGAGTGATTTACACGATTAATGAACACTGGGGTGTGTTTATGTTTTGGTCATCAACACTCGCCGTTTTGGCAGATTCTGAGCCGTTTCGTGGACTATTACTCACCATTTTTGGGCCCCAAACAAATTTCCATAGTTGTTGAACCCCAAGGCGCGCTTACGTGTAGGTCATCAACACTCACAGATTTGGCCGATTCTGGCCCGTTTCGTGGACTCACTGTTTTGGGGTCCC
>NW_025229095.1:25992-27740 GCF_018294505.1 Triticum aestivum | reverse complement strand
TCATCAACACTCACAGTTTTGGCCGATTCTGGCCCGTTTCCTGGACTATTACTCACTGTTTTGGGGTCCCGGAGTGATTTACACGATTAATGAACCCTGGGGTGCGTTTACGTTTCGGTCATCAACACTCGCGGTTTTTGCAGATTCTGAGCCGTTTCGTGGACTAATACTCACCATTTTTGGGCCCCAAACAGAGTTCCATAGTTGTTGAACCCCAAGGCACACTTACGTGTAGCTCATCAACACTCACATATTTGGCCGATTCTGGCCCGTTTCGTGGACTCACTGTTTTGGGGTCCCGGAGTGATTTCCACGATTAATGAACCCTGGGGTGCGTTTACGTTTCGGTCATCAACACTCGCGGTTTTTATCTATTCTGACCCGTTTTATGGACTATTACTCAGCGTTTTTGGGCCCTAAAGCGATTTCCATAGTTGTTGAAACCCAAGGTACGCTTACGTGTCGGTCATTAACACTCACAGCTTTGGCCGATTCTGGCCCGTTTCGTGGACTATTACTCACTGTTTTGGGGTCCCAGAGTGATTTCCACGATTAACGAACCCTGGTGTGCGTACATGTTTTGGTCATCAACACTAGCGGTTTTGGCCGATTCTGACCCGTTTTGTGGACTATTACTCACCGTTTTTGGGCCCCAAACGAATTTCTACAGTTGTTGAACCCCAAGGCGCGCTTATGTGTTGGTCATCAACACTCACAGATTTGGCCGATTCTGGCCCATTTCGTGGACTATTACTCACTGTTTTGGGGTCCCGGAGAGGTTTCCACGATTAACGAACCCCGGGGTGCGTTTACAATTCGGTCATCAACACTCGCGGTTTTGGCTGATTCTGACCCGTTTCATGGACTACTACTCACCGTTTTGGGGCCCCAAACCGGTTTCATAGTTGTTGAATCCCAAGGTGCGCTTACGTGTCGGTCATCAACACTCATAGTTTTGGCCGATTCTGGCACGTTTCGTGGACTATTACTCACTGTTTTGGGGTCTCGGAGTGATTTCCACGATTAACGAACCCTGGGGTGTGTTTACGTTTCGGTCATCAGCACTTACGGTTTTGGCCGATTCTGACCCGTTTCGTGGACTATTACTCACCGGTTTTGGGCCGCAAAGCGATTTCCATAGTTGTTGAACCCCAAGGTGCGCTTACATGTTGATCATCAACACTCACAGTTTTGGCCGATTCTGGCCCGTTTCGTGGACTATTACTCACTGTTTTGGGGCCCCGGAGTGATCTACACGATTAACGAACCCTGGGGTGCGTTTACGTTTCGGTCATCAACACTCACGGTTTTTGCAGATTCTGAGCCGTTTCGTGGACTAATACTCACCATTTTTAGGCCCCAAACAGAGTTCCATAGTTGTTGAACCTCAAGGCGCACTTACGTGTAGGTCATCAACACTCGCATATTTGGCCGATTCTGGCCCGTTTCGTGGACTCACTGTTTTGGGGTCCCGGAGTGATTTCCACGATTAACGAACCCTGGGGTGCGTTTACGTTTCGGTCATCAACACTCGCGGTTTTTATCTATTCTGACCCGTTTTATGGACTATTACTCAGCGTTTTTGGGCCCTAAAGCGATTTCCATAGTTGTTGAAACCCAAGGTACGCTTACGTGTCGGTCATTAACACTCACAGCTTTGGCCGATTCTGGCCCATTTCGTGGACTATTACTCACTGTTTTGGGGTCCCAGAGTGATTTCCACGATTAACGAACCCTGGTGTGCGTAC
>NW_025229095.1:22042-23298 GCF_018294505.1 Triticum aestivum | reverse complement strand
TGGACTATTACTCACTGTTTTGGGGTCCCGGAGAGGTTTCCACGATTAACGAACCCCGGGGTGCGTTTACAATTCGGTCATCAACACTCGCGGTTTTGGCTGATTCTGACCCGTTTCATGGACTACTACTCACCGTTTTGGGGCCCCAAACCGGTTTCATAGTTGTTGAATCCCAAGGTGCGCTTACGTGTCGGTCATCAACACTCATAGTTTTGGCCGATTCTGGCACGTTTCGTGGACTATTACTCACTGTTTTGGGGTCTCGGAGTGATTTCCACGATTAACGAACCCTGGGGTGTGTTTACGTTTCGGTCATCAGCACTTACGATTTTGGCCGATTCTGACCCGTTTCGTGGACTATTACTCACCGGTTTTGGGCCGCAAAGCGATTTCCATAGTTGTTGAACCCCAAGGTGCGCTTACATGTTGATCATCAACACTCACAGTTTTGGCCGATTCTGGCCCGTTTCGTGGACTATTACACACTGTTTTGGGGTCCCGGAGTGATTTGCACGATTAACGAACCCTGGGGTGCGTTTACGTTTCGATCATCAACACTCACGGTTTTTGCAGATTCTGAGCCGTTTCGTGGACTAATACTCACAATTTTTAGGCCCCAAACAGAGTTCCATAGTTGTTGAACCTCAAGGCGCGCTTACGTGTAGGTCATCAACACTTGCATATTTGGCCGATTCTGGCCCGTTTCGTGGACTCACTGTTTTGGGGTCCCGGAGTGATTTCCACGATTAACGAACCCTGGGGTGCGTTTACGTTTCGGTCATCAACACTCACGGTTTTTATCTATTCTGACCCGTTTTATGGACTATTACTCAGCGTTTTTGGGCCCTAAAGCGATTTCCATAGTTGTTGAAACCCAAGGTACGCTTACGTGTCGGTCATTAACACTCACAGCTTTGGCCGATTCTGGCCCGTTTCGTGGACTATTACTCACTGTTTTGGGGTCCCAGAGTGATTTCCACGATTAACGAACCCTGGTGTGCGTACATGTTTTGGTCATCAACACTAGCGGTTTTGGCCGATTCTGACCCGTTTTGTGGACTATTACTCACCGTTTTTGGGCCCCAAACGAATTTCTACAGTTGTTGAACCCCAAGGCGCGCTTATGTGTTGGTCATCAACACTCACAGATTTGGCCAATTCTGGCCCATTTCGTGGACTATTACTCACTGTTTTGGGGTCCCGGAGAGGTTTCCACGATTAACGAACCCCGTGGTGCGTTTACAATTCGGTCATCA
>NW_025229095.1:20062-21810 GCF_018294505.1 Triticum aestivum | reverse complement strand
TCATCAACACTCACAGTTTTGGCCGATTCTGGCCCGTTTCCTGGACTATTACTCACTGTTTTGGGGTCCCGGAGTGATTTACACGATTAATGAACCCTGGGGTGCGTTTACGTTTCGGTCATCAACACTCGCGGTTTTTGCAGATTCTGAGCCGTTTCGTGGACTAATACTCACCATTTTTGGGCCCCAAACAGAGTTCCATAGTTGTTGAACCCCAAGGCACACTTACGTGTAGCTCATCAACACTCACATATTTGGCCGATTCTGGCCCGTTTCGTGGACTCACTGTTTTGGGGTCCCGGAGTGATTTCCACGATTAATGAACCCTGGGGTGCGTTTACGTTTCGGTCATCAACACTCGCGGTTTTTATCTATTCTGACCCGTTTTATGGACTATTACTCAGCGTTTTTGGGCCCTAAAGCGATTTCCATAGTTGTTGAAACCCAAGGTACGCTTACGTGTCGGTCATTAACACTCACAGCTTTGGCCGATTCTGGCCCGTTTCGTGGACTATTACTCACTGTTTTGGGGTCCCAGAGTGATTTCCACGATTAACGAACCCTGGTGTGCGTACATGTTTTGGTCATCAACACTAGCGGTTTTGGCCGATTCTGACCCGTTTTGTGGACTATTACTCACCGTTTTTGGGCCCCAAACGAATTTCTACAGTTGTTGAACCCCAAGGCGCGCTTATGTGTTGGTCATCAACACTCACAGATTTGGCCGATTCTGGCCCATTTCGTGGACTATTACTCACTGTTTTGGGGTCCCGGAGAGGTTTCCACGATTAACGAACCCCGGGGTGCGTTTACAATTCGGTCATCAACACTCGCGGTTTTGGCTGATTCTGACCCGTTTCATGGACTACTACTCACCGTTTTGGGGCCCCAAACCGGTTTCATAGTTGTTGAATCCCAAGGTGCGCTTACGTGTCGGTCATCAACACTCATAGTTTTGGCCGATTCTGGCACGTTTCGTGGACTATTACTCACTGTTTTGGGGTCTCGGAGTGATTTCCACGATTAACGAACCCTGGGGTGTGTTTACGTTTCGGTCATCAGCACTTACGGTTTTGGCCGATTCTGACCCGTTTCGTGGACTATTACTCACCGGTTTTGGGCCGCAAAGCGATTTCCATAGTTGTTGAACCCCAAGGTGCGCTTACATGTTGATCATCAACACTCACAGTTTTGGCCGATTCTGGCCCGTTTCGTGGACTATTACTCACTGTTTTGGGGCCCCGGAGTGATCTACACGATTAACGAACCCTGGGGTGCGTTTACGTTTCGGTCATCAACACTCACGGTTTTTGCAGATTCTGAGCCGTTTCGTGGACTAATACTCACCATTTTTAGGCCCCAAACAGAGTTCCATAGTTGTTGAACCTCAAGGCGCACTTACGTGTAGGTCATCAACACTCGCATATTTGGCCGATTCTGGCCCGTTTCGTGGACTCACTGTTTTGGGGTCCCGGAGTGATTTCCACGATTAACGAACCCTGGGGTGCGTTTACGTTTCGGTCATCAACACTCGCGGTTTTTATCTATTCTGACCCGTTTTATGGACTATTACTCAGCGTTTTTGGGCCCTAAAGCGATTTCCATAGTTGTTGAAACCCAAGGTACGCTTACGTGTCGGTCATTAACACTCACAGCTTTGGCCGATTCTGGCCCATTTCGTGGACTATTACTCACTGTTTTGGGGTCCCAGAGTGATTTCCACGATTAACGAACCCTGGTGTGCGTAC
>NW_025229095.1:19425-20052 GCF_018294505.1 Triticum aestivum | reverse complement strand
GCCGTTTCGTGGACTAATACTCACCATTTTTAGGCCCCAAACAGAGTTCCATAGTTTTTGAACCTCAAGGCGCGCTTACGTGTAGGTCATCAACACTCGCATATTTGGCCGATTCTGGCCCGTTTCGTGGACTCACTGTTTTGGGGTCCCGGAGTGATTTCCACGATTAACGAACCCTGGGGTGCGTTTACGTTTCGGTCATCAACACTCGCGGTTTTTATCTATTCTGACCCGTTTTATGGACTATTACTCACCGTTTTTGGGCCCTAAAGCGATTTCCATAGTTGTTGAACCCCAAGGTACGCTTACGTGTCGGTCATTAACACTCATAGCTTTGGCCGATTCTGGCCCGTTTCGTGGACTATTACTCACCGTTTCGGGGCCCCAAACGAATTTCTACAGTTGTTGAACCCCAAGGCGCGCTTATGTGTTGGTCATCAACACTCACAGATTTGGCCGATTCTGGCCCATTTCATGGACTATTACTCACTGTTTTGGGGTCCCGGAGAGGTTTCCACGATTAACGAACCCCGGGGTGCGTTTACAATTCGGTCATCAACACTCGCGGTTTTGGCTGATTCTGACCCGTTTCATGGACTACTACTCACCGTTTTGGGGCCCCAAACC
>NW_025229095.1:18545-19415 GCF_018294505.1 Triticum aestivum | reverse complement strand
ATTACTCACTGTTTTGGGGTCCCGGAGAGGTTTCCACGATTAACGAACCCTGGGGTG
This sequence comes from Triticum aestivum, assembly GCF_018294505.1. Taxonomy (NCBI): domain Eukaryota; kingdom Viridiplantae; phylum Streptophyta; class Magnoliopsida; order Poales; family Poaceae; genus Triticum; species Triticum aestivum. The sequence goes on along the minus strand of NW_025229095.1, from coordinate 19,358 downwards.
CATTTATGTTTCGGTCATCAACACTCACGGTTTTGGCAGATTCTGACCCGTTTCGTGGACTATTACTCACCGTTTTAGGGCCCCAAAGTGATTTGCATAGTTGTTGAGCCCCAAGGTTTGCTTACGTGGCGGTCATCAACACTCACAGATTTGGCCGATTCTGGCCCGTTTCGTGGACTATTACTCACTGTTTTGGGGTCCCGTAGTGATTTCCATGATTAACGAACCCTGGGGTGCTTTTACGTTTCGGTCATCAACACCCGCGGTTTTTATCGATTCTGACCCATTTTATGGACTATTACTCACTGTTTTGGGGTCCCGGAGTGATTTCCACGATTAACGAATTCTGGGTGCGTTTTCGTTTCGGTCATCAACACTCGCTGTTTTGGCAGATTCTGAGGCGTTTCGTGGACTATTACTCACCATTTTTGGGCCCCAAACAAATTTCCATAGTTGTTGAACCCCAAGGCGCGCTTACGTGTAGGTCATCAACACTCACAGATTTGGCCGATTCTAGCCCGTTTCGTGGACTATTACTCACTATTTTGGGCCCTGGAGTGATTTCCACGATTACGAACCCTGGGGTGCGTTTACGTTTCGGTCATCAACACTCACAGATTTGGCCGAATCTGGCCCATTTCATGGACTATTACTCACTGTTTTGGGGTCCCGGAGAGGTTTCCACGATTAACGAACCCTGGGGTGCGTTTACAATTCGGTCATCAACACTCGCGGTTTTGGCTGATTCTGACCCGTTTCATGGACTACTACTCACCGTTTTGGGGCCCCAAACCGGTTTCATAGTTGTTGAAC
>NW_025229095.1:17991-18535 GCF_018294505.1 Triticum aestivum | reverse complement strand
GATTTCCATAGTTGTTGAACCCCAAGGTGCGCTTACGTGTCGGTCATCAACACTCATAGATTTGGCCGATTCTGGACCATTTCGTGGACTATTACTCACTGTTTTGGGGTCCCGGAGAGGTTTCCACGATTAACGAACCCTGGGGTGCATTTATGTTTCGGCCATCAACACTCGCGGTTTTGGCTGATTCTGACCCGTTTCGTGGACTATTACTCACCGGATTTGGGCCCCAAAGCGATTTACATAGTTGTTGAACCCATAGGTGCGCTTACATGTCGGTCATCATCACTCACAGTTTTGGTCGATTCTGCCCCGTTTCGTGGACTATTACTCACTATTTTGGGGTCCCGGAGTGATTTCCACGATTAACGAACCCTGGGGTGCGTTTACGTTTTGGTCATCAACACTCGCGGTTTTGGTCGATTCTGACCCGTTTCATGGACTGTTACTCACCGTTTTGGGGCCCCAAACAGGTTTCATAGTTGTTGAACCCCAAGGCGCGCTTACGTGTCGGTCATCAACACTCACAGATTTGGCCGATTCT
>NW_025229095.1:17682-17981 GCF_018294505.1 Triticum aestivum | reverse complement strand
ATTACTCACCATTTTGGGGCCCCAAAGCGATTTCCATTGTTGTTAAACACCAAGGTGCGTTTACATGTCGGTCATCATCACTCACAGTTTTGGTCGATTCTGCCCCGTTTCGTGGACTATTACTCACTATTTTGGGGTCCCGGAGTGATTTCCACGATTAACGAACCCTGGGGTGCGTTTACGTTTTAGTCATCAACACTAGCGGTTTTGGCCGATTCTGACCCATTTCATGGACTATTACTCACCGTTTTTGGGCCCCAAACGAATTTCCATAGGTGTTGAACCCCAAGGCGCGCTTA
>NW_025229095.1:16846-17672 GCF_018294505.1 Triticum aestivum | reverse complement strand
ACGAACCCTGGGGTGCGTTTACGTTTTAGTCATCAACACTAGCGGTTTTGGCCGATTCTGACCCATTTCGTGGTCTATTACTCACCGTTTTTGGGCCCCAAACGAATTTCCATAGTTGTTGAACCCCAAGGCGCGCTTACGTGTCGGTCATCAACACTCACAGATTTGGCCGATTCTGGCCCATTTCGTGGACTATTACTCCCTGTTTTGGGGTCCCGGAGAGGTTTCCAGGATTAACGAACCCTGGGGTGCGTTTACGTTTCGGCCATCAACACTCGCGGTTTTGGCCGATTCTGACCTGTTTCGTGCACTATTACTCACCGGTTTTGGGCCCCAAAGCAATTTCCATAGTTGTTGAACCCATAGGTGTGCTTACGTATCGGTCATCAACACTCACAGTTTTGGCCGATTCTGGCCCGTTTCATGGACTATTACTCACTGCTTTGCGGTCCCGGATTGATTTCCACGATTAACAAACCCTGAGGTGCATTTATGTTTCGGTCATCAACACTCACGGTTTTGGCAGATTCTGACCCGTTTCAAGGACTATTACTCACCGTTTTAGGGCCCCAAAGTGATTTGCATAGTTGTTGAGCCCCAAGGTGCGCTTACGTGTCGGTCATCAACACTCACAGATTTGGCCGATTCTGGCCCATTTTGTGGACTATTACTCATCGTTTTTGGGCCCCAAACGAATTTCCATAGGTGTTGAACCCCAAGGCGCGCTTACGTGTCGGTCATCAACACTCACAAATTTGGCCGATCCTGGACCATTTCGTGGACTATTACTCCCTGTTTTGCGGTCCCGGAGAGGTTTCCAGGATTA
>NW_025229095.1:15814-16836 GCF_018294505.1 Triticum aestivum | reverse complement strand
TGTTTTGGGGTCCCGGAGAGGTTTCCACGATTAACGAACACTGGGGTGCGTTTATGTTTCGGCCATCAACACTCGCGGTTTAGGCCGATTCTGACCCGTTTCGTGGACTATTACTCCCCGGTTTTGGGCCCCAAAGCGATTTCCATAGTTGTTGAACCCATAGGTGCGGTTACGTATCGGTCATCAACACTCACAGTTTTGGCCGATTCTGGCCCGTTTCGTGGACTATTACTCACTGTTTTGCGGTCCCGGAATGATTTCCACGATTAACGAACCCTGAGGTACATTTATGTTTCGGTCATCAACACTCACGGTTTTGGCAGATTCTGACCCGTTTCGTGGACTATTACTGACCGTTTTAGGGCCCCAAAGTGATTTGCATAGTTGTTGAGCCCCAAGGTGCGCTTACGTGTCGGTCATCAACACTCATAGATTTGGCCGATTCTGGCCCGTTTCGTGGAGTATTACTCACTGTTTTGGGGTCCCAGAGTGATTTACACGATTAACGAACCCTGGGGTTCGTTTACGTTTTGGTCATCAACACTCGCAGTTTTGGCAGATTCTGAGCCGTTTCGTGGACTATTACTCACCGTTTTGGGGCCCAAAGTGATTTCCATAGTTGTTGAACCGCAAGGTACACTTACGTGTTGGTCATCAACACTCACAGTTTTGGCCGATTCTGCCCCGTTTCGTGGACTATTACTCACTGTTTTGGGGTACCGGAGTGATTTCCACGATTAACGAACCCTTGGGTGCGTTTACGTTTTGGTCATCAACACTCGCGATTTTGGTCGATTCTGACCCGTTTCATGGACTATTACTCACTGTTTTGGGGCCCCAAAGCGACTTTCATAGTTGGTGAACCCCAAGGTGCGCTTACTTGTCGGTCATCAACACTCACAGTTTTGGCCGATTCTGACCCGTTTCGTGTACTATTACTCACTGTTTTGGGGTCCCGGAGTGATTTCCATGATTAACGAACCCTGGGGTGCGTTTACTTTTCGGTCATCAACACTCGCGGT
>NW_025229095.1:13136-14153 GCF_018294505.1 Triticum aestivum | reverse complement strand
ATTCTGGCCCGTTTCATGGACTATTACTCACTGCTTTGCGGTCCCGGAGTGATTTCCACGATTAACGAACCCTGAGGTGCATTTATGTTTCGGTCATCAACACTCACGGTTTTGGCAGATTTTGACCCGTTTCATGGACTATTACTCACCGTTTTAGGGCCCCAAAGTGATTTGCATAGTTGTTGAGCCCCAAGGTGCGCTTACGTGTCGGTCATCAACACTCACAGATTTGGCCGATTTTGGCCCATTTCGTGGACTATTACTCACTGTTTTGGGGTCCCGGAGTGATTTCCACGATTAATGAATCGTAGGGTGCGTTTACGTTTCGGTCATCAACACTCGCGGTTTTGGCCGATTCTGACCCGTTTCGTGGACTATTACTCACCGTTTTTGGGCCCTATAGCGATTTCCATAGTTGTTGAACCCCAAGGTGAGCTTACGTGTCGGTCATCAACACTCACAGATTTGGCCGATTCTGGCCTGTTTCATGGACTATTACTCACTGTTTTGGGGTCCCGGAGTGATTTCCACGATTAACGAACCCTGGTGTGGATTTATGTTTTGTTCATCAACACTAGCGGTTTTGGCCGATTCTGACCCGTTTCGTGGACTATTACTCACCATTTTTGGGCCCCAAACGAATTTCCATAGTTGTTGAACCCCAAGGCGCGCTTACGTGTCGGTCATCAACACTCACAGATTTGGCCAATTCTGGCCTGTTTCGTGGACAATTACTCACTGTTTTGGGGTCCCGGAGTGATTTCCACGATTAACGAACCCTGGTGTGGATTTATGTTTTGGTCATCAACACTAGCGGTTTTGGCCGATTCTGACCCGTTTCGTGGACTATTACTCACCATTTTTGGGCCCCAAACGAATTTCCATAGTTGTTGAACCCCAAGGCGCGCTTACGTGTAGGTCATCAACACTCACAGATTTGGCCGATTCTGGCCCGTTTCGTGGACTATTACTCACTGTTTTGGGGTCCCGGAGTGATTTCCACGATTAACAAACCCT
>NW_025229095.1:11604-12883 GCF_018294505.1 Triticum aestivum | reverse complement strand
AACACTCACAGTTTTGGCCGATTCTGGCCCGTTTCATGGACTATTACTCACTGCTTTGCGGTCCCGGAGTGATTTCCACGATTAACGAACCCTGAGGTGCATTTATGTTTCGGTCATCAACAGTCACGGTTTTGGCAGATTCTGACCCGTTTCATGGACTATTACTCACCGTTTTAGGGCCCCAAAGTGATTTGCATAGTTGTTGAGCCCCAAGGTGCGCTTACCTATCGGTCATCAACACTCACAGATTTGGCCGATTTTGGCCCATTTCGTGGACTATTACTCACTGTTTTGGGGTCCCGGAGTGATTTCCACGATTAATGAATCCTGGGGTGCGTTTACGTTTCGGTCATCAACACTCGCGGTTTTGGCCGATTCTGACCCGTTTCGTGGACTATTACTCACCGTTTTTGGGCCCTATAGCGATTTCCATAGTTGTTGAACCCCAAGGTGAGCTTACGTGTCGGTCATCAACACTCACAGATTTGGCCAATTCTGGCCTGTTTCGTGGACAATTACTCACTGTTTTGGGGTCCCGGAGTGATTTCCACGATTAACGAACCCTGGTGTGGATTTATGTTTTGGTCATCAACACTAGCGGTTTTGGCCGATTCTGACCCGTTTCGTGGACTATTACTCACCATTTTTGGGCCCCAAACGAATTTCCATAGTTGTTGAACCCCAAGGCGCGCTTACGTGTAGGTCATCAACACTCACAGATTTGGCCGATTCTGGCCCGTTTCGTGGACTATTACTCACTGTTTTGGGGTCCCGGAGTGATTTCCACGATTAACAAACCCTTGGGTGCGTTTACGTTTCGGTCATCAACACCCGCGGTTTTTATCGATTCTGACCCGTTTTATGGACTATTACTCACCGTTTTGGGGTCCCAAAGCGATTTCCATAGTTCTTGAACCCCAAGGTGCGATGACGTGTCGGTCATCAACACTCACAGATTTGGCCGATTCTGGCCCGTTTCGTGGACTATTACTCACTGTTTTGGGGTCCCGGAGTGATTTCCATGATTAACGAATTCTGGGTGCGTTTTCGTTTCTGTCATCAACACTCTCGGTTTTGGCCGATTCTGACCCGTTTCGTGGACTATTACTCACCGTTTTGGGGCCCCAAAGCGATTTCCATTGTTGTTGAACCCCAAGGTGCGCTTACATGTCGGTCATCATCACTCACAGTTTTGGTCGATTCTGCCCCGTTTCGTGGACTATTACTCACTGTTTTGGGGTCCCGGAGTGATTTCCACGATTAACGAACCCTGGGGTGC
>NW_025229095.1:7195-7450 GCF_018294505.1 Triticum aestivum | reverse complement strand
GTTTCCAGGATTAACGAACCCTGAGGTGCATTTATGTTTCGGTCATCAACACTCACGGTTTTGGCAAATTCTGACCCGTTTCGTGGACTATTACTCACCGTTTTAGGGCCCCAAAGTGATTTGCATAGTTGTTGAGCCCCAAGGTGCGCTTACGTGTCGGTCATCAACACTCACAGATTTGGCCGATTTTGGCCCGTTTCGTGGACTATTACTCACCGTTTTGGGGTCCCGGAGTGATTTCCACGATTAATGAAT
>NW_025229095.1:6133-6837 GCF_018294505.1 Triticum aestivum | reverse complement strand
GTGATTTGCATATTTGTTGAGCCCCAAGGTGCGCTTACGTGTCGGTCATCAACACTCACAGATTTGGCCGATTTTGGCCCGTTTCGTGGACTATTACTCACTGTTTTGGGGTCCCGGAGTGATTTCTAGATTAATGAATCCTGGGGTGCGTTTACGTTTCGGTCATCAACACTCACAGATTTGGCCGATCCTGGACCATTTCGTGGACTATTACTCCCTGTTTTGGGGTCCCAGAGAGGTTTCCAGGATTAACGAACCCTGGGGTGCGTTTACGTTTCGGCCATCAACACTCGCTGTTTTGGCCGATTCTGACCTGTTTCGTGGACTATTACTCACCGGTTTTGGGCCCCAAAGCAATTTCCATAGTTGTTGAACCCATAGGTGCGCTTACGTATCGGTCATCAACACTCACAGTTTTGGCCGATTCTGGCCCGTTTCATGGACTATTACTCACTGCTTTGCGGTCCCGGAGTGATTTCCACGATTAACGAACCCTGAGGTGCATTTATGTTTCGGTCATCAACAGTCACGGTTTTGGCAGATTCTGACCCGTTTCATGGACTATTACTCACCGTTTTAGGGCCCCAAAGTGATTTGCATAGTTGTTGAGCCCCAAGGTGCGCTTACCTATCGGTCATCAACACTCACAGATTTGGCCGATTTTGGCCCATTTCGTGGACTATTACTCACTGTTTTGGGGTCCC
>NW_025229095.1:2513-4006 GCF_018294505.1 Triticum aestivum | reverse complement strand
ATTACTCACCATTTTGGGGCCCCAAAGCGATTTCCATTGTTGTTAAACACCAAGGTGCGTTTACATGTCGGTCATCATCACTCACAGTTTTGGTCGATTCTGCCCCGTTTCGTGGACTATTACTCACTATTTTGGGGTCCCGGAGTGATTTCCACGATTAACGAACCCTGGGGTGCGTTTACGTTTTAGTCATCAACACTAGCGGTTTTGGCCGATTCTGACCCATTTCATGGACTATTACTCACCGTTTTTGGGCCCCAAACGAATTTCCATAGGTGTTGAACCCCAAGGCGCGCTTATGTGGCCGTCATCAACACTCACAGATTTGGCCGATCCTGGACCATTTCGTGGACTATTACTCCCTGTTTTGGGGTCCCGGAGAGGTTTCCAGGATTAACGAACCCTGGGGTGCGTTTACGTTTCGGCCATCAACACTCGCGGTTTTGGCCGATTCCGACCTGTTTCGTGCACTATTACTCACCGGTTTTGGGCCCCAAAGCAATTTCCATAGTTGTTGAACACATAGGTGTGCTTACGTATCGGTCATCAACACTCACAGTTTTGGCCGATTCTGGCCCGTTTCATGGACTATTACTCACTGCTTTACGGTCCCGGAGTGATTTCCACGATTAACAAACCCTGAGGTGCATTTATGTTTCGGTCATCAACACTCACGGTTTTGGCACATTCTGACCCGTTTCAAGGACTATTACTCACCGTTTTAGGGCCCCAAAGTGATTTGCATAGTTGTTGAGCCCCAAGGTGCGCTTACGTGTCGGTCATCAACACCCACAGATTTGGCCGATTCTGGCCCATTTTGTGGACTATTACTCACCGTTTTTGGGCCCCAAACGAATTTCCATAGGTGTTGAACTCCAAGGCGCGCTTACGTGTCGGTCATCAACACTCACAAATTTGGCCGATCCTGGACCATTTCGTGGACTATTACTCCCTGTTTTGCGGTCCCGGAGAGGTTTCCAGGATTAACGAACCCTGGGGTGCGTTTACGTTTCGGCCATCAACACTCGCGGTTTTGGCCGATTCTGACCTGTTTCGTGGACTATTACTCATCGGTTTTGGGCCCCAAAGCAATTTCCATAGTTGTTGAACCCATAGGTGTGCTTACGTATCGGTCATCAACACTCACAGTTTTGGCCGATTCTGGCCCGTTTCATGGACTATTACTCACTGCTTTGCGGTCCCGGAGTGATTTCCACGATTAACAAACCCTGAGGTGCATTTATGTTTCGGTCATCAACACTCACGGTTTTGGCAGATTCTGACCCGTTTCAAGGACTATTACTCACCGTTTTAGGGCCCCAAAGTGATTTGCATAGTTGTTGAGCCCCAAGGTGCGCTTACGTGTCAGTCATCAACACTCACAGATTTGGCCGATTCTGGCCCAGTTCGTGGACTATTACTCACTGTTTTGGGGTCCCGGAGTGATTTCCACGATTAACAAACCCTGGGGTGCGTTTACGTTTCGGTCATCA
>NW_025229095.1:0-828 GCF_018294505.1 Triticum aestivum | reverse complement strand
GCGGTTTTGGCCGATTCTGACCCATTTCCTGGACTATTACTCACCGTTTTTGGGCCCCAAACGAATTTCCATAGGTGTTGAACCCCAAGGCGCGCTTACGTGTCGGTCATCAACACTCACAGATTTGGCCGATCCTGGACCATTTCGTGGACTATTACTCCCTGTTTTGGGGTCCCGGAGAGGTTTCCAGGATTAACGAACCCTGGGGTGCGTTTACGTTTCGGCCATCAACACTCGCGGTTTTGGCCTATTCTGACCTGTTTCGTGGACTATTACTCACCGGTTTTGGGCCCCAAAGCAATTTCCATAGTTGTTGAACCCATAGGTGTGCTTACGTATCGGTCATCAACACTCATAGTTTTGGCCGATTCTGGCCCGTTTCATGCACTATTACTCACTGCTTTGCGGTCCCAGAGTGATTTCCACGATTAACAAACCCTGAGGTGCATTTATGTTTCGGTCATCAACACTCACGGTTTTGGCAGATTCTGACCCGTTTCATGGACTATTACTCACCGTTTTAGGGCCCCAAAGTGATATGCATAGTTGTTGAGCCCCAAGGTGCGCTTACGTGTCGGTCATCAACACTCACAGATTTGGCCGATTCTGGCCCATTTCATGGACTATTACTCACTGTTTTGGGGTCCCGGAGTGATTTCCACGATTAATGAATCCTGGGGTGCGTTTACGTTTCGGTCATCAACACCCGCGGTTTTTATCGATTCTGACCCGTTTTATGGACATTACTCACCGTTTTGGGGTCCCAAAGCGATTTCCATAGTTGTTGAACCCCAAGGTGCGCTTAAGTGTCGGTCATCAACACTCACA
>NW_025229094.1:28121-28873 GCF_018294505.1 Triticum aestivum | reverse complement strand
ATGTGCAAGAAAGTAGAGAGGGTTAAGGCCAAAACAGGATGCACTTCGTGTACAAAACGGACAATCTCTTTCGAAGTATCAGGGTTTCATACGGAAACTCGTTTGTTACAAAGGGATTTCATTTTTTTTAACTTATTTGAACTCCATAGTTTTTCTGTGCTCAAAATGCACCATTCAAAGCCACATCATCAATTTTCACCCCTTTCTGACTTCATTATTTCTTTTTCATGCATTTACTAATTATTTTGAGCTATAAGACCCTGAAATTGAAAAGCATTTCAAATGAACTCTGAAAAGGGTGAAAGTTGGCATGGTATCATCATTTGACCCACATAGCATGTGCAAGAAAGTAGAGAGGGTTACGGCAAAAACTGGATGCACTTCGTGTACAAAACGGACAATCTCTTTCGAAGTATCAGGGTGTCATACGGAAACGTTTCTGTTACAAAGGGATTTCACATTTATGAACTTATTTGAACTCCATAGTTTTTCTGTGCTCAAAAAGCACCTTTCAAAGCCACATCATCAATTTTCAACCCTTTCTGACTTCATTTGTTATTTTTCATGCATTTCCTGATTATTTTGAGCTATAAGACCCTGAAATTGGAAAGCATTTCAAATGAAATCTGAAAAGGTTGAAAGTTGCATGGTATCATCATTTGACCCACATAGCATGTGCAAGAAAGTAGAGAGGGTTACGGCAAAAACTGGATGCACTTCGTGTACAAAACGGATAATCTCTTTCGAAGTAT
>NW_025229094.1:27343-28079 GCF_018294505.1 Triticum aestivum | reverse complement strand
AAGGGATTTCAATTTTTGAACTTATTTGAACTCCATAGTATTTCTGTGCTCAAAATGCACCATTCAACGCCACATCATCAATTTTCAACCCTTTCTGACTTCATTTGTTATTTTTCATGCATTTACTGATTATTTTGAGCTATAAGACCCTGAAATTGGAAAGCATTTCAAATGAACTCTGAAAAGTTTGAAAGTTTGCAAGGTATCATCATTTGACCCACATATCATGTGCAAGAAAGTACAGAGGGTTACGGCAAAAACTGGATGCACTTCGTGTACAAAACGGACAATCTCTTTCGAAGTATCAGGGTTTCATACGGAATCATTTCTGTTACAAAGGGATTTCAATTTTATGAACTTATTTGAACTCCATAGTTTTTCTGTGCTCAAAAAGCACCATTCAAAGCCACATCATCAATTTTCAACCCTTTCTGACTTCATTTGTTATTTTTCATGCATTTACTGATTATTTTGTGCTATAAGACCCTGAAATTGAAAAGCATTTCAAATGAACTCTGAAAAGGTTGAAACTTGGCATGGTAACATCATTTGTCCCACATAGCATGTGCCAGAAAGTAGAGAGGTTTACAGCAAAAACTGGATGCACTTCATGTACAAAACGGACAATCTCTTTCGAAGTATCAGGGTTTCATACGGAAACTCGTCGGTTACAAAGGGATATCATTTTTTTAACTTATTTGAACTCCATAGTTTTTCTGTGCTCAAAATGCACCAC
>NW_025229094.1:21142-21478 GCF_018294505.1 Triticum aestivum | reverse complement strand
GGCAAAAACTGAATGCACTTCGTGTACAAAACGGACAATCTCTTTCGAAGTATCAGGGTTTCATACGGAAACTTGTCGGTTACAAAGGGATATCATTTTTTTGAACTTATTTGAACTCCATAGTTTTTCTGTGCTCAAAATGCACCATTCAAAGCCACATCATCAATTTTCAACCCTTTCTGACTTCATTTGTTATTTTTCATGCATTTACCAATTATTTTGAGCTATAAGACCCTGAAATTGAAAAGCATTTCAAATGAACTCTGAAAAGGTTGAAAGTTGGCATGGTATCATCATTTGACCCACATAGCATGTGCAAGAAAGTAGAGAGGGTTA
>NW_025229094.1:16737-19081 GCF_018294505.1 Triticum aestivum | reverse complement strand
TCAAAGCCACATCATCAATTTTCAACCCTTTCTGACTTCATTTGTTATTTTTCATGCATTTACTGGTTATTTTGAGCTATAAGACCCTGAAATTGAAAAGCATTTCATATGAACTCTGAAAAGGTTGAAAGTTGGCATGGTATCATCATTTGACCCACATAGCATGTGCAATAAAGTAGAGAGGGTTACGGCAAAAACTGGATGCACTTCGTGTACAAAACGGACAATCTCTTTCGAAGTATCAGGGTTTCATACGGAAACTCCTCTGTTACAAAGGGATTTCATTTTTTTGAACTTATTTGAACTCCATAGTTTTTCTGTGCTCAAAAAGCACCATTCAAAGCCACATCATGAATTTTCAACCCCTTCTGACTTCATTTGTTATTTTTCATGCATTTACGGATTATTTTGAGCTATAAGACCCTGAAATTGGAAAGCATTTCAAATGAACTCTGAAAAGGTTGAAAGTTGGCATGGTATCATCATTTGACCCACATAGCATGTGCAAGAAATTAGAGAGGGTTACGGCCAAAACTGGATGCACTTCGTGTACAAAACGGACAAACTCTTTCGAAGTATCAGGGTTTTATACGGATCCTCGTCTGTTACAAAGGGATTTCAATTTTTTCAACTTATATGAACTCCATAGTTTTTCTGTTCTCAAAATGCACCATTCAAAGCCACATTATCAATTTCCAACCCTTTCTGACTTCATTTGTTACTTTTCATGCATTTACTTGTTATTTTGAGCTATAAGACCCTGAAATTGAAAAGAATTTCAAATAAACACTGAAAAGGTTGAATGTTGGCATGGTATCATCATTTGACCCACATAGCATGTGCAAGAAAGTAGAGAGGGTTACGGCAAAAACTGGATGCACTTCGTGTACAAAACGGACAATCTCTTTCGAAGTATCAGGGTTTCATACGGAATCATTTCTGTTACAAAGGGATTTCAATTTTATGAACTTATTTGAACTCCATAGTTTTTCTGAGCTCAAAAAGCACAATTCAAAGCCACATCATCAATTTTCAACCCCTTCTGACTTCATTTGTTATTTTTGATGCATTTACTGATTATTTTGAGCTATAAGACCCTGAAATTGGAAAGCATTTCAAATGAACTCTGAAAAGGTAGAAAGTTGGCATGGTATCATCATTTGACCCACATAGCATGTACAAGAAAGTAGAGAGGGTTACGGCAAAAACTAGATGCACTTCGTGTACAAAACAGACAATCTCTTTCGAAGTATCCGGGTTTCATACGGAAACTCGTCTGTTACAAAGGGGTTTCATTTTTTTTGAACTTATTTGAACTCCATAGTTTTTCTGTCCTCAAAATGCACCATTCAAAGCCACATCATCAATTTTCAACCCTTTCTGACTTCATTTGTAACTTTTTATGCATTTACTGGTTATTTTGAGCTATAAGACCCTGAAATTGAAAAGAATTTCAAATAAACTCTGAAAAGGTTGAATGTTGGCATGGTATCATCATTTGACCCACATAGCATGTGCAAGAAAGTAGAGAGGGTTACGGCAAAAACTGGATGCACTTCGTGTACAAAACGGACAATCTCTTTCGAAGTATCAGGGTTTCATACGGAAACGTTTCTGTTACAAAGGGATTTCAATTTTATGAACTTATTTGAACTCCATAGTTTTTCTGTGCTCAAAAAGCACCATTCAAAGCCACATCATCAATTTCCAACCCTTTCTGACTTCATTTGTTACTTTTCATGCATTTACTGATTATTTTGAGCTATAAGACCCTGAAATTGGAAAGCATTTCAAATGAACTCTGAAAAGGTAGAAAGTTGGCATGGTATCATCATTTGACCCACATAGAATGTGCAAGAAAGTGAAGAGGGTTACGGCAAAAACTGGATGCACTTCGTGTACAAAACAGACAATCTCTTTCGAAGTATCCGGGTTTCATACGGAAACTCGTCTGTTACAAAGGGGTTTCATTTTTTTTGAACTTATTTGAACTCCATAGTTTTTCTGTGCTCAAAATGCACCATTCAAAGCCACATCATCAATTTTCAACCCTTTCTGACTTCATTTGTAATTTTTCATGCATTTACTGGTTATTTTGAGCTATAAGACCCTGAAATTGAAAAGAATTTCAAATAAACTCTGAAAAGGTTGAATGTTGGCATGGTATCATCATTTGACCCACATAGCATGTGCAAGAAAGTAGAGAGGGTTACGGCAAAAACTGGATGCACTTCGTGTACAAAACGGACAATCTCTTTCGAAGTATCAGGGTTTCATACGGAATCATTTCTGTTACAAAGGGATTTCAATTTTATGAACTTATTTGAACTCCATAGTTTTTCTG
>NW_025229094.1:16391-16727 GCF_018294505.1 Triticum aestivum | reverse complement strand
GGCAAAAACTGAATGCACTTCGTGTACAAAACGGACAATCTCTTTCGAAGTATCAGGGTTTCATACGGAAACTTGTCGGTTACAAAGGGATATCATTTTTTTGAACTTATTTGAACTCCATAGTTTTTCTGTGCTCAAAATGCACCATTCAAAGCCACATCATCAATTTTCAACCCTTTCTGACTTCATTTGTTATTTTTCATGCATTTACCAATTATTTTGAGCTATAAGACCCTGAAATTGAAAAGCATTTCAAATGAACTCTGAAAAGGTTGAAAGTTGGCATGGTATCATCATTTGACCCACATAGCATGTGCAAGAAAGTAGAGAGGGTTA
>NW_025229094.1:10476-12152 GCF_018294505.1 Triticum aestivum | reverse complement strand
TCTTTCGAAGTATCAGGGTTTCATACGGAAACGTTTCTGTTACAAAGGGATTTCAATTTTATGAACTTATTTGAACTCCATAGTTTTTCTGTGCTCAAAAAGCACCATTCAAAGCCACATCATCAATTTCCAACCCTTTCTGACTTCATTTGTTACTTTTCATGCATTTACTGATTATTTTGAGCTATAAGACCCTGAAATTGGAAAGCATTTCAAATGAACTCTGAAAAGGTAGAAAGTTGGCATGGTATCATCATTTGACCCACATAGCATGTGCAAGAAAGTGAAGAGGGTTACGGCAAAAACTGGATGCACTTCGTGTACAAAACAGACAATCTCTTTCGAAGTATCCGGGTTTCATACGGAAACTTGTCGGTTACAAAGGGATATCATTTTTTTGAACTTATTTGAACTCCATAGTTTTTCTGTGCTCAAAAAGCACCATTCAAAGCCACATCATCAATTTTCAACCCTTTCTGACTTCATTTGTTATTTTTCATGCATTTACCAATTATTTTGAGCTATAAGACCCTGAAATTGAAAAGCATTTCAAATGAACTCTGAAAAGGTTGAAAGTTGGCATGGTATCATCATTTGACCCACATAGCATGTGCGATAAAGTAGAGAGGGTTACGGCAAAAACTGGATGCACTTCGTGTACAAAACGGACAATCTCTTTCGAAGTATCAGGGTTTCATACGGAAACTCCTCTGTTACAAAGGGATTTCATTTTTTTTGAACTTATTTGAACTCCATAGTTTTTCTGTGCTCAAAAAGCACCATTCAAAGCCACATCATGAATTTTCAACCCCTTCTGACTTCATTTGTTATTTTTCATGCATTCACGGATTATTTTGAGCTATAAGACCCTGAAATTGGAAAGCATTTCAAATGAACTCTGAAAAGGTTGAAAGTTGGCATGGTATCATCATTTGACCCACATAGCATGTGCAAGAAATTAGAGAGGGTTACGGCCAAAACTGGATGCACTTCGTGTACAAAACGGACAAACTCTTTCGAAGTATCAGGGTTTTATACGGATCCTCGTCTGTTACAAAGGGATTTCAATTTTTTGAACTTATTTGAACTCCATAGTTTTTCTGTGCTCAAAATGCACCATTCAAAGCCACATTATCAATTTCCAACCCTTTCTGACTTCATTTGTTACTTTTCATGCATTTACTTGTTATTTTGAGCTATAAGACCCTGAAATTGAAAAGAATTTCAAATAAACACTGAAAAGGTTGAATGTTGGCATGGTATCATCATTTGACCCACATAGCATGTGCAAGAAAGTAGAGAGGGTTACGGCAAAAACTGGATGCACTTCGTGTACAAAACGGACAATCTCTTTCGAAGTATCAGGGTTTCATACGGAATCATTTCTGTTACAAAGGGATTTCAATTTTATGAACTTATTTGAACTCCATAGTTTTTCTGAGCTCAAAAAGCACCATTCAAAGCCACATCATCAATTTTCAACCCCTTCTGACTTCATTTGTTATTTTTCATGCATTTACTGATTATTTTGAGCTATAAGACCCTGAAATTGGAAAGCATTTCAAATGAACTCTGAAAAGGTAGAAAGTTGGCATGGTATCATCATTTGACCCACATAGCATGTACAAGAAAGTAGAGAGGGTTACGGCAAAAACTGGATGCACTTCGTGTACAAA
>NW_025229094.1:8602-9757 GCF_018294505.1 Triticum aestivum | reverse complement strand
TACAAAACGGACAATCTCTTTCGAAGTATCAGGGTTTCATACGGAATCATTTCTGTTACAAAGGGATTTCAATTTTATGAACTTATTTGAACTCCATAGTTTTTCTGTGCTCAAAAAGCACCATTCAGAGCCACATCATCAATTTCCAACCCTTTCTGACTTCATTTGTTACTTTTCATGCATTTACTAATTATTTTGAGCTATAAGACCCTGAAATTGGAAAGCATTTCAAATGAACTCTGAAAAGGTAGAAAGTTGGCATGGTATCATCATTTGACCCACATAGCATATGCAAGAAAGTGAAGAGGGTTACGGCAAAAACTGGATGCACTTCGTGTACAAAACAGACAATCTCTTTCGAAGTATCCGGGTTTCATACGGAAACTCGTCTGTTACAAAGGGGTTTCATTTTTTTTAACTTATTTGAACTCCATAATTTTTCTGTGCTCAAAATGCACCATTCAAAGCCACATCATCAATTTTCAACCCTTTCTGACTTCATTTGTAATTTTTCATGCATTTACTGGTTATTTTGAGCTATAAGACCCTGAAATTGAAAAGAATTTCAAATAAACTCTGAAAAGGTTGAATGTTGGCATGGTATCATCATTTGACCCACATAGCATGTGCAAGAAAGTAGAGAGGGTTACGGCAAAAACTGGATGCACTTCGTGTACAAAACGGACAATCTCTTTCGAAGTATGAGGGTTTCATACGGAATCATTTCTGTTACAAAGGGATTTCAATTTTATGAACTTATTTGAACTCCATAGTTTTTCTGTGCTCAAAAAGCACCATTCAAAGCCACATCATCAATTTCCAACCCTTTCTGACTTCATTTGTTACTTTTCATGCATTTACTAATTATTTTGAGCTATAAGACCCTGAAATTGGAAAGCATTTCAAATGAACTCTGAAAAGGTAGAAAGTTGGCATGGTATCATCATTTGACCCACATAGCATGTGCAAGAAAGTGAAGAGGGTTACGGCAAAAACTGGATGCACTTCGTGTACAAAACAGACAATCTCTTTCGAAGTATCCGGGTTTCATACGGAAACTCGTCTGTTACAAAGGGGTTTCATTTTTTTTAACTTATTTGAACTCCATAATTTTTCTGTGCTCAAAATGCACCATTCAAAGCCACATCATCAATT
>NW_025229094.1:3093-4323 GCF_018294505.1 Triticum aestivum | reverse complement strand
ACGGAATCATTTCTGTTACAAAGGGATTTCAATTTTATGAACTTATTTGAACTCCATAGTTTTTCTGTGCTCAAAAAGCACCATTCAAAGCCACATCATCAATTCTCAACCCTTTCTGACTTCATTTGTTATTTTTCATGCATTTACTGATTATTTTGAGCTATAAGACCCTAAAATTGGAAAGCATTTCAAATGAACTCTGAAAAGGTTGAAAGTTGGCATGGTATCATCATTTGACCCACATAGCATGTGCAAGAAAGTAGAGAGGGTTACGGCAAAAACTGGATGCACTTCGTGTACAAAACGGACAATCTCTTTCGAAGTATCAGGGTTTTATACGGATCCTCGTCTGTTACAAAGGGATTTCAATTTTTTGAACTTATTTGAACTCCATAGTTTTTCTGTGCTCAAAATGCACCATTCAAAGCCACATCATCAATTTTCAACCCTTTCTGACTTCATTTGTTATTTTTTTATGCATTTACTGATTATTTTGAGCTATAAGACCCTGAAATTGGAAAGCCTTTCAAATGAACTCTGAAAAGTTTGAAAGTTGGCAAGGTATCATCATTTGACCCACATATCATGTGCAAGAAAGTACAGAGGGTTACGGAAAAAACTTGATGCACTTCGTGTACAAAACGGACAATCTCTTTCGAAGTATCAGGGTTTCATACGGAAACTCGTCTGTTACAAAGGGATTTCATTTTTTTGAACTTATTTGAACTCCATAGTTTTTCTGTGCTCAAAATGCACCATTGAAAGCCACATCATCAATTTTCAACCCTTTCTGACTTCATTTGTTATTTTTCATGCATTTACCAATTATTTTGAGCTATAAGACCCTGAAATTGGAAAGCATTTCAAATGAACTCTGAAAAGGTAGAAAGTTGGCATGGTATCATCATTTGACCCACATAGCATGTGCAAGAAAGTGAAGAGGGTTACGGCAAAAACTGGATGCACTTCGTGTACAAAACGGACAATCTCTTTCGAAGTATCAGGGTTTCATACGGAATCATTTCTATTACAAAGGGATTTCAATTTTATAAACTTATTTGAACTCGATAGTTTTTCTGAGCTCAAAAAGCACCATTCAAAGCCACATCATCAATTTTCAACCCCTTCTGACTTCATTTGTTATTTTTCATGCATTTACTGATTATTTTGAGCTATAAGACCCTGAAATTGGAAAGCATTTCAAATGAACTCTGAAAAGGTAGAAAGTTG
>NW_025229094.1:2811-3083 GCF_018294505.1 Triticum aestivum | reverse complement strand
CTGAAATTGGAAAGCATTTCGAATGAACTCTGAAAAGGTTGAAAGTTGGCATGGTATCATCATTTTACCCACATAGCATGTGCAAGAAAGTAGAGAGGGTTACGGCAAAAACTGGATGCACTTCGTGTACAAAACGGACAATCTCTTTCGAAGTATCAGGGTTTTATACGGATCCTCATCTGTTACAAAGGGATTTCAATTTTTTGAACTTATTTGAACTCCACAGTTTTTCTGTGCTCAAAATGCACCATTCAAAGCCACATCATGAATTT
>NW_025229094.1:1689-2801 GCF_018294505.1 Triticum aestivum | reverse complement strand
TTCGTGTACAAAACGGGCAATCTCTTTCGAAGTATCAGGGTTTCATACGGAAACTCGTCTGTTACAAAGGGGTTTCATTTTTTTGAACTTATTTGAACTCCATAGTTTTTCTGTGCTCAAAATGCACCATTCAAAGCCACATCATAAATTTTCATCCCTTTCTGACTTCATTTGTAATTTTTGATGCATTTATTGTTTATTTTGAGCTGTAAGACCCCGAAATTGAAAAGCATTTGAAATGAACTCTGAAAAGGTTGAAAGTTAGCATGGTATCATCATCTGACCCACATAGCATGTACAAGAAAGTAGAGAGGGTTACGGCAAAAACTGGATGCACTTCGTGTACAAAACGGACAATCTCTTTCGAAGTATCAGGGTTTCATACGGAAACCTGTGAGTAACATAGGGATTTCATTTTTTTGAACTTATTTGAACTCCATAGTTTTTCTGTGCTCAAAATGCACCATTCAAAGCCACATCATCAACTTTCAACCCTTTCTGACTTCATTTGTTATTTTTCATGCATTTACTGGTTATTTTGAGCTATAAGATCCTCAAATGGAAAAGCATTTCAAATGAACTGTGAAAAGGTTGAAAGTTGGCATGGTATCATCATTTTACCCACATATCATGTGCAAGAAAGTAGAGAGGGTTACGGGAAAAACTGGATGCACTTCGCGTACAAAACGGACAATCTCTTTCGAAGTATCAGGGTTTCATACAGAAACCCGTCTGTTACAAAGGAATTTCATTTTTTTGAACTTATTTGAACTCCATAGTTTTTCTGTGCTCAAAATGCACCATTCAAAGCCGCATCCTCAATTTTCAACCCTTTCTGACTTCATTTGTTATTTTTCATGCATTTACTCATTATTTTGAGCTATAAGACCCTGAAATTGAAAAGCATTTCAAATGAACTCTGAAAAGGTTGAAAGTTGGCATGGTATCATCATTTGACCCACATAGAATGTGCAAGAAGTAGAGAGGGTTACGGCAAAAACTGGATGCACTTCGTGTACAAAACGGACAATCTCTTTCGAAGTATCAGGGTTTCATATGGAAACTCGTCTGTTACAAAGGGGTTTCATTTTTTTGAACTTATTTGAACTCCA
>NW_025229094.1:0-1679 GCF_018294505.1 Triticum aestivum | reverse complement strand
TCTGACTTCATTTGTTATTTTTCATGCATTTACTGATTATTTTGAGCTATAAGACCCTGAAATTGGAAAGCATTTCAAATGAACTCTGAAAAGGTTGAAAGTTGGCATGGTATCATCATTTGACCCACATAGCATGTGCAAGAAAGTAGAGAGGGTTACGGTAAAAACTGGACGCACTTCATGTACAAAACGGACAATCTCTTTCGAAGTATCAGGGTTTTATACGGATCCTCGTCTGTTACAAAGGGATTTCAATTTTTTGAACTTATTTGAACTCCATAGTTTTTCTGTGCTCAAAATGCACCATTCAAAGCCACATCATCAATTTTCAACCCTTTCTGACTTCATTTGTTATTTTTTTCATGCATTTACTGATTATTTTGAGCTATAAGACCCTGAAATTGGAAAGCATTTCAAATGAACTCTGAAAAGGTTGAAAGTTGGCAAGGTATCATCATTTGACCCACATATCATGTGCAAGAAAGTACAGAGGGTTACGGAAAAAACTTGATGCACTTCGTGTACAAAACGGACAATCTCTTTCGAAGTATCAGGGTTTCATACGGAAACTCGTTTGTTACAAAGGGATTTCATTTTTTTGAAATTATTTGAACTCCATAGTTTTTATGTGCTCGAAATGCACCATGAATAGCCACATCATCAATTTTCAACCCTTTCTGACTTCATTTGTTATTTTTCATGCATTTACTGATTATTTTGAGCTATAAGACCCTGAAATTGGAAAGCATTTCAAATGAACTCTGAAAAGGTAGAAAGTTGGCATGGTATCATCATTTGACCCACATAGCATGTACAAGAAAGTGACGAGGGTTATGGCAAAAACTGGATGCACTTCGTGTACAAAACAGACAATCTCTTTCGAAGTATACGGGTTTCATACGGAAACTCGTCTGTTACAAAGGGGTTTCATTTTTTTTGAACTTATTTGAACTCCATAGTTTTTCTGTGCTCAAAATGCACCATTCAAAGCCACATCATCAATTTTCAACCCTTTCTGACTTCATTTGTAATTTTTCATGCATTTACTGGTTATTTTGAGCTATAAGACCCTGAAATTGAAAAGAATTTCAAATAAACTCTGAAAAGGTTGAATGTTGGCATGGTATCATCATTTTACCCACATAGCATGTGCAAGAAAGTAGAGAGGGTTACGGCAAAAACTGGATGCACTTCGTGTACAAAACGGACAATCTCTTTTGAAGTATCAGGGTTTCATACGGAATCATTTCTGTTACAAAGGGATTTCAATTTTATGAACTTATTTGAACTTCATAGTTTTTCTGTGCTCAAAAAGCACCATTCAAAGCCACATCATCAATTTTCAACCCTTTCTGACTTCATTTGTTATTTTTCATGCATTTACTGATTATTTTGAGCTATAAGACCCTGAAATTGGAAAGCATTTCGAATGAACTCTGAAAAGGTTGAAAGTTGGCATGGTATCATCATTTTACCCACATAGCATGTGCAAGAAAGTAGAGAGGGTTACGGCAAAAACTGGATGCACTTCGTGTACAAAACGGACAATCTCTTTCGAAGTATCAGGGTTTTATACGGATCCTCATCTGTTACAAAGGGATTTCAATTTTTTGAACTTATTTGAACTCCACAGTTTTTCTGTGCTCAAAATGCACCATTCAAAGCCACATCATGAATTT
>NW_025229093.1:23575-28923 GCF_018294505.1 Triticum aestivum | reverse complement strand
GGGGGCACAACCGCCCCACAAACCACTCAAGTACGACTCACATCGTCAATCAGTGCGGTGTCAAGCCGCAAGATGACTAAGTAGGAAAACTTCATTATGTATTGCTATACAACTCTCGTTTAAGATTTTTTGCAGGAAAACTTCTCTCTAAATGGGAAGGTCCTTACGTTATCGAGGAGGTCTATCGTTCCGGTGCCATAAAATTCAACAACTTCGAAGGCACAAATCCAAAGGTGGTGAGCGGTCAAAGAATCAAACATTATATCTCAGGTAATCCCATAAATGTTGAAACCAATGTTATTGAAATCGTAACCCCGGAGGAATACATAGGGGACACTTTCCGGAATGTTTCAGACTCCGAAAAGGAATAGGTATGTGGTACGGTAAGTAAACCGACTCCAAAACAGTTTTTAAGGCAATATTTCTCCGTTTTGGAATATTTAGAAAATTACAAAAATAAGAAGCAGTCCGGGAAGGACACGAGGCCTCCATGAGGGTGGAGGGCGCGCCCTACCCTACTGGGCGCCCCCTGCCTCGTGGGCACCTCGCGCGCTCTCCGGACTCCGTTTTCTTACATGACACGTATTTTGGTCGGTAAAATTTCATTATATAATCTCCCGAGGGTTTTGACTCCCGTATCACGCAAATATCTTCTGTCTTTGTTTCGAGCTGTCCTGTTGCAGATTTGAGCAACATGTCATCCCAGGATTCGGAAGGAGAGAGCTATGTGGCTGATTACCTTGCCGATCCTAAAGTCTATGGGGATGTGGAGCATTGTGGTTGGACTACGGAAGAAGAAGAGGACTATGAACCTAAGGGAAAGGAGGAGACGAGCTCAAATGAGGATGAAGTCCCACTACCTCAACCTGGGGACATGCATGTGGAGTTCAAAAATTCAAGCCTCCCTGATAGAGTAAAGAAACCTAAGATCGAGTTTATCCCTTTTCGCCTCTTGCAGGAAAACAAACAGGAACTATGCAAAAATATACTGAGCCTGGAGCAGGAGATCGAGGACCTAAGGGACCAAAATTCTGTCCTCAAGCGCAAATTAAGGAAGAAGCCTACGCCATCAACAAAACCACCATCTTCTTCACCAACAAAGAAGAACTGAATATCTGGTATGGGCACTCCCCTTGGCAACTGCCAAGCTTGGGGGAGTGCCCTGGTATCGTATCACCATCACTTTTATCTTTAACGTTTTTCTTAGTTTGATCCTTTTGGTAATATCTTGATCTAGTAGAATAAAAGTTCTTAGTATGATCTAGTTGTGAGTTTTTCTTTATGATCCCTCTATGTAATCGAGTTCGTGAGCTATATATAATAAAGATTAGTGTTGAGCCAAGGGCTTGATTATTTTGCCATGATCCTAAGTGAATAAAAGGAAAGAGAAAGAAATAAAAAGAATAAAAGAGAGCATATGGATCTTATGGAGAGTAATGAGCTCACATAGAAAAAGTATGATGAATAAAAGTTGTTGAGAGTTGACAAACATAGTTTTGGTCATCATTGCAATTAACAGGAAGTAATAAAGAAAGAGAGGTCTTCACATATAAATATACTATCTTGGACATCTTTTATGATTGTGAGCTCTCATTAAAATATGACATGCTAAAGAGTTGACATTGGACAAGGAAGACAACGTAATGGGTTATGTTTTCTTACATCTGAGATAAATTATATTGTCATGGATCATCCAACATGGTTGTGCTTGCCTTTCCCCCTCATGCTAGCCAAATTCATCGCACCAAGTAGAGATACTACTTATGCTTCCAAATACCCTTAAACCAGTTTTGCCATGAGAGTCCACCATACCTACCTATGGATTGAATAAGATCCTTCAAGTAAGTTGTCATCGGTGCAAAGCAATAAAAATTCCTCTCTAAATATGTATGACTTATTAGTGTGGGAGAAAATAAACTTTATACGATCGTGTGATATGGAAGAAATAAAAGCGACAGACTATATAATAAAGGTCCATATCACAAGTGGCAATATAAAGTGACGTTCTTTTGCATTAAGATTTTGTGCATCCAACCATAAAAGCGCATGACAACCTCTGCTTCCCTCTACGAAGGGCCTATCTTTTACTTATATCTTCTACCTTGCATAAGAGTCATGGTGATCTTCACCCTTTCTTTTTAGATTTTATCTTTTGGCAAGCACAACATGTTGGAAAGATCCTGGTATATATGGCTAATTGGATGTGAGTTTTCATGAAGTATTATTGTTGACATTACCCTTGAGGTAAAATGTTGGGAGGCAAAACTATAAGCCCCTATCTTTCTCTGTGTCCGTTTAAAACTCCATACCCATAAATATTGCGTGAGTGTCAGCAATTGTGAAAGACTATATGATAGTTGAATATGTGGACTTGCTGAAAAGCTCTTATATATTGACTCTTTCCTATGTTATGATAAATTGCAATTACTCCAATGACTGAGATTATAGTTTGTTAGTTTTCAATAAAGTTTAGGATTCATACTTGAAATTGTGATTGAATTATTACTCTAGCATAAGAAATCATATGACAAGAATTATATAAGTTGCTGTTCTAAGAATGATCATGATACCCTCATGTCCGTATTTTAATTTTATCGACACCTCTATCTCTAAACATGTGGACATATTCTTCGATTTCGGCTTTCGCTTGAGGACAAGCGAGGTCTAAGCTTGGGGGAGTTGATACGTCCATTTCACATCATGCTTTTATATCGATATTTATTGCATTATGGGCTATTATTACACATTATGTAACAATACTTATGCCTATTCTCTCTTATTTTACAAGGTTTACATAAAGAGGGAGAATGCCGGCAGCTGGGATTCTAGGCTGGAAGAGGAGAAAATATTAGAGACTTATTCTGCACAGCTCCAAAAGTCCTGAAACTTCACGGAAGACGTTTTCAAAATATATTAAAAAAACTGAGCGCAAGAAGTTCACCCGGGGGGGCCACACCCTGCCCACGAGGGTGGGGAGCGCGCCCCCTACCTCGTCGGCCCCCTGGTGGCCCTCCGATGACCATCTTTTGCTATATGAAGTCTTTCAAGGAGGAAAAAATCATAAGCCATCTTATCGGACGAAACTCCGCCGCCACGAGGCGGAACCTTGGCGGAACCAATCTAGGGTTCTGCGGAGCTGTTCTGCCGGGGAAACTTACCTCCGGGAGGGGGAAATCATCACCATCGTCATCACCAACGCTCCTCTCATCGGGAGAGGGCAATCTCCATCAACATCTTCACCAGCACCATCTCCTCTCAAAACCCTAGTTCATCTCTTGTATCCAATTCTTTTCTCCAATTCCGGGATTGGTACCTGTGGGTTGCTAGTAGTGTTAATTACTCCTTGTAGTGCTAGTTGGTTTATTTGGTGGAAGATCATATGTTCAGATCCTTTATGCATATTAATACCCCTCTCATTATGAACATGAATATGCTTTGTGAGTAGTTACGTTTGTTCCTGAGGACATGGGAGAAGTCTTGCTATTAGTAGTCATGTGAATTTGGTATTCGTTCGATATTTTGATGAGATGTATGTTGTCTCTCCTCTAGTGGTGTTATGTGAATGTCGACTACATAACACTTCACCATTATTTGGGCCTAGAGGAAGGCATTGGGAAGTAATAAGTAGATGATGGGTTGCTAGAGTGATAGAATCTTAAACCCTACTTTATGCGTTGCTTCGTAAGGGGCCGATTTGGATCCATATGTTCCATGCTATGGTTAGGTTTACCTTAATACTTTTGTTGTAGTTGCGGATGCTTGCAATAGAGGTTAATCATAAGTGGGATGCTTGTCCAAGTAAGGACAGTACCCAAGCACCAGTCCACCCACATACCAAATTATCAAAGTACCAAACGCGAATCATATGAACGTGATGAAAAGTAGCTTGACGATATTCCCATGTGTCCTCGGGAGCGCTTTTCTCTATATAAGAGTTTTTCCAGGCTTTTCCTTTGATACAAAAAGGATTGGGCCACCTTGCTGTACTTTATTTACTTTTGTTACTTGTTGCTCGTTACAAACTGTCCTATCACAGAACTATCGGTTACCACCTATTTCAGTACTTGCAGAGAATACCTTGCTAGAAACCGCTTATCATTTCCTTCTGCTCCTCATTGGGTTCTACACTCTTACTTATCGAAAGGACTACGATAGATCCCCTATACTTGTGGGTCATCAAATATCTTCTTTTTCTTCAGAATCGGTATCTTCCCACTAGTTCTTCCACAACCATGTTCTAGGTTTAGACATTTTCTTTTATTTTTAACGCTGCAATAGATCCAAAATTATGGGCAAAAATTGTGAAACTTGTTTTTCTCACACTTAGCGGAATTTCTTCAACCTCGGATTCATATATGACTGCTCTACCAACACCATTCATGTGCCTTAAATAATAGTCTTATAACCCGCCTGATGTAGGCTAGAGCCCTAGATGCTTGATCTTTCACGAAATGGAGGGATCCTACAAAGAACACGAAGAACACGAGGGGAAACAAGAGAGGAATCACTCAAACCAACAAGATTCGATTACACATGTGCTATATCCTCGAAACACAAGAAGATACACGATCCAAATCAAACAAAGGATGATACATGTAACAAGTTCTTCTCCATGAGGAGGTCTTGAGGTATTCCCCTTAGGGGTCTTGAATCCGCTTGGGGGATCTTCTCCCTAGAGGTCGTGAACTCCAATGGAGAAGTAACCAAGTGGATGGGCAAAGCTCTATCCCTATATTGAGCTAATCCTTTGCTAACCCTAGAAATTGGGAGGAGGAGGTCTATTTATAGTCTTAGTGGACGAAGGGGTTCATGGTCCTCGTCCTAACATGCTGTCAACACATAGGCGTCAGACGTTTGACAGTCATCGGTCGTCCGAAGGCTTGTGAGGGTCCGGTCGTCCAGTACTTGACGGAAGTCCAATGTTTCGGCTCGGGTCAGGTTTCGTCAGTCGTCCGAAGGCTTCCATCACTACTGGAATCAGGAACTTTGCCGTCAGCCGCTTATTTGTCGTCCATTGGTTGATGGCGAAGAGGGTCTTTGCCATCAGCTTGTGGAAACCTGATGGCAAAGAAAGTGTTTGTCGTCAGGTCCATCTTTGCTGTCAGCTAACTGACGACAAAGAGGCAAGGTGGGCCGATATGGGGGCAGCTAACGGCCACTTTCTTTTCCGTCGGCTAGCTAACAACAAAGAAACTTTGTCGTCCGCTAGTAGACGGCAAAGAAAGTGGTTGTTTTAACATCCGTTAGCTAGGCTCTTTGCCGTCAGCTAGCGGATGGCAAAGAGCCTAGCCCTATATGTATCAAAACACCATCGCTCCCTGCCCCTCTCTCCCTCTCCCCTGATCCCA
>NW_025229093.1:12224-22887 GCF_018294505.1 Triticum aestivum | reverse complement strand
CCCACACCTCCTCGCCGGCCCGCCTCGCCCAGGCAGCCACGTCGGACTGCCCCGACGCAGCGCCTCGCCGCCCTGCCGCGCCGAGTCACTGACCCTCCGCGCAGCCTCGCCGCCCCGGCCGCTCCAAGGTGAGATATTTTCGTTTTTTTCAATTTTTTAGATTTAGTTAAGGTTTTGTTTAGTTTAGTTAGTTTACTTTAGGTTTACTTTTGTTTAGTTAGTTTAGTTTAGGTTTAGTTTAGGATTAGTTTAGTTAGTTTAGTTTAGGTTCAGTTTAGGTTTAGTTTAGGTTTAGTTTAGGTTTAGTTTAGTTTACTTTAGGTTAAGTTTCTGGTTTATTTTGAACATGTGAAATTTATTGTTATTTTTTTAGTTCAAGCATTTATTCCCGCTTCGACGTCGTCGATGCCTATCCCGCATCCTCGTCGTCGACTCGGCGGAGGAGGCCTGCTTGATAAGAGGGGCCATGTCCGAGACTGGGCTCCGTCGGGCTGGTACTGGGAGGTTCTACCTTCCGGGGGGCGCAAGTTGGTGAGGAGTCAGCACGTCATTAACCCGAACCTTGTTTGGTGGCATTCGCGTGGGCCAGCGGTGCCGAGGCATTCGGACACTACGGAGGTGGTAGTCACCGTGTCAACGAGGACGGTCACGTCCGTCGCTACATAGTTGCATTGGAGGGAAGGTTGGACAATACCTGGGAGGTTCTTCAGGGATCTCATTGGAACTATGATCCTGTGATGGTTCCTTCTCTTTGGGTGTCCACCACCTGCGCCGATACCCGTCATTCGCTACGGTTCTAGCTGTATTAGCGATGCTATATGTATGATACTATTTGAGATGTATTAGTGATAATATTCGACGATGTACAGACGCAAGAGATGATGTAGTTTTTCTTATTGAATGCATGCTAATTTATTTTACCCGGGGACAAGCGGGTTAGGGGGTTCCTTGGTGTCGATGGTACCCTAAATAGAAAGTACCGTCACTGCATAGGTGACACAGGGGTCCTGCATCCCGCAACAACAGTTCTCAGCGTCGATGGTGGTCGAACACCATCGGCCACCAGAACTATTGTTGCGGGATGCCGAGCGCCGGCGTCACTTGTGGGACGTGGATCTAGTATTCAACGCCGACCACCTCATGTACCTTGCACCGATGGTAGTTGCTATTTAGGGTTCTATCGACACTGAGGAACCCCTAACACGCTCGTCCTGTTGTAAATATTTAGTTAGGTTGACGAAAAAAACAACATTGCTATGAAACTCACCTTTCGATTTAAATGTGTAGTTTTTTCGTCGCTGCGAAGGTCTAGTGTTCGACGAGCTCCGCCCCTATGTTCGTGGGTTAGCACAAACGACATCTCCTCTGCCCCTTGATTTGCTCTATTCCGGTCTTCGTGCCGATGAAACTTGCTAGCTATAGGTGTCTTCAATCATCAGTATGCCTGACCACTATGCGTCTCCCGTTGGAAAGGGTTACATCTATAAATATGCATGCATTTGCATATTAATAACTGTGATTCTTTCGAATTGTCCAATGTTATCCATGGACAGCTCGAGTATGTGTAGATTGGGTTCGTTTTCCCATATGCTCTGCTCCGGATCCGATGCAGAATTTCGTCAGTGCCTCCCTATTGTTCTATGAGTACACATCCTCTCTGCTAATTGCCGAGACATGTATCAGGAGAACAGCGGGGAGGTGCTGCCAAAATTTTGCGTCAGATCCGGAGCAAAGCATGGGAAAACAAACCCAATCTACACATACTCGCGTGGGATTAGGACCTATCTTTACCTATTAGCATCTAGGTTGCATGGACGTGACAAAAGTGATAAACTCCTTTAACTAATGAATATGTACATGCTGATATATATATATATATATACATATTTCTTACGTGTCCATTAGCTGGGCAAGATAATTGACCGTGCATGGATGTACACCGGTCACACTAGTCAGAAAGACATGACCACTGAATCGTTAATAAAAACCAAGGGGTTTCTGAGGGCCGCATTTGCAAATGGCATGTGGATAACATGGTGCCCCTGCGTCGGGTCCAATAATTGGCACAAGAGGATAAAGGATGAAATGGGCAAACATCTACAGAAGTGGGATTTTACACCAGATTATGCGGTGTGGACATTTCATGGCGAGTCTTCCCAACATGCCAGAGCTGAGGTGCTTCATCGCCGCACTGACGAGCATGGTACCGGGATGCAAGACATGGTGCAAGACTTTGATGATGCTCGGGACTTGGACGATGAGAAGGAGGAATCTGCAAAGGCCTTCAATGAAATGTTGGAATCTTCAAAACGTCCTCTCCACGAGCACACCGAGCTTTTTCAGCTGGATGCCATCTCACAAATAATGGCTCTGAAGGCTCAATTCAACTTGGGCAGAGAATGCTATGACGCAATTATGACAATATTCAGATGTTTTCTACCCAAAGGCCATGTACTACCTGCACACCTATACCAGTCAGACAAAATTCTCTGTGCTCTTAAGATGCCCTATGAGAAGATACATGCCTGTGAGAAAGGATGTGTCTTATTTAGGCTACAGTATGCAGACTTGGACTATTGTCCCATTCGAAAGTCATCCAGTTATGTTGTGGTAGACAACGGTATGGGTGAGAAGACGCAGACCAAAATCCCCATTAATGTTCTTTGGTATATGCCAATCGTACCAAGACTCCAACGTCTTTTCATGGTCAAAGAGATGGCAAGACAGATGACATGGCACAAAACGGGCAAAAGAACCCAACTGGATGCAGATGGGAAGCTAATGATGGTGCACACATTAAACGGTGAAGCATGGAAGAGCTTCGATGCATTACATGATGACAAAGCGGCAGATCCGAGGCATCCTCGAGTCGGCATCAGCATGGATGGGTTTAGTGTGTTTGGTCTGACGACAGCCCAATACAGTTGTTGGCCCGTATTTGTCTTTCCACTCAATCTTCCACCCAGATAGATTATGCAAAGAAAGAACATTTTCCTGATGTTGATAATTCCAGGGACCAATTATCCAGGGAAGAATATGAATGTGTACATGCAGCCGTTGAAGGACGAATTGCAAGAAGCCTGAGATAATGGGTTCAAGACATACGACGCCTTTAGCAAATGGAAATTCATAATGCGTGTCTGGTACATGTACTCGATGCATGACTTGCCAGCGTATGCGCTATTCGTTACCTAGTGTGTTCATGGAAGGTTCCCGCGTCCCACATGCAAGGGAGCTCTTGAGTTTCGTTGGCTTTAGGCCGGTCACAAGTTTTATTGCTTCGACATGCATAGACAGTTCCTGGATCCTAGCTATAAGTTTAGGAAAGACAAGAAGAACTTCATCAGAGGTAGAGTTGTCAAAAACTCTGCACCACCTACGTTGACAGGCCAAGAGACACTAGATCAGTTAAACGCTCTCGAGCCAGATCCAGAGCGTCCAGGGTATTTCTAGGGGTATAATTTGAAACACGCCTGGACTCACAAGACATGCTTGTGGGATCTTCCTTACTTCCAAGACCTCCTTTGCCCACAGAACATCGACGTGATGCACACTGGGAAGAATATCGCCGAGGCACTTTTTGGTACATTGTTCGGCATAGATGGGAAGTCAACGGATAATAATAAGGCTAGAGTCGATCTGGAGGCGTTATGTGATAGGCCGTTACAAAACATGAAAGAACCAAAAGGAAAGCAGAACTGGATGAAGCCAAAGGCATGGTTCAATCTTGGAATGCCAGCTATGAGGGAAATTATCTTGTGGGTGCAACAACAGTTGATGTTCCCCGATGGGTATGCAGTGAATCTAAAGAGGGGGCCAGTCTTGAAAAATTGAAGATATTTGGTCTCAAGAGTCATGATTGGCACATATGGATTGAGCGGGTAATGTCAGTGATGTTGCGTGGCTTCATCCCTGAGGATGAATGGCTAGTACTGGCAGAGCTGAGCTGTTTCTTCCGTGTTCTCTGTGCGAAAGAACTATCGCCTGGCCTACTAGAAGAAATCGAAGAGTTGGCGCCGGAGTTTATCTGCAAGTTAGAGAAGATCTTTTAGCCGAGCTTCTTTAATCCAATGTAGCACTTGATTTTGCATCTCCCAACCGAGGCAATATTGGGGGGGGGGGGCAATGCAAAATCGTTGGTGCTACGCCACTGAGAGGATGCAGAAGACGCTACGAGCAAAATGTAAAAGTAAACGTAGAATTGAAGCATCGATGGCTGAGGCATTCATTACTGAGGAGGCGGCAAACTTCGTGACAGCACACTACAAAGCCAAAAAATCGTCATTTGCATAATCTGAAGCCCCGGTACAATGATGACGAACCTAAAAAGGGTGGATTCAACCTCAGCCTATTCAAAGGGGATCTCACACCGGCTGGTGCTTCTAATTCCTAAAGGTTGGATTTCGAAGAATGGCAGATCGTTTCGTTGTATATCTTCACCAACCTAACAGAAGTGCAGTCGTACATCAAGTAAGTTCCCAGTACATTGTTTCGCAACTTCTAATTCCTTTGCACTACTCTTATTCCCGGATAAATTTTATACAGTCGATACATCGCCATATTCTTGTATGGAGCGGTGATCCAAAAGGATTCCGTCGAAGAGTATGAGCTTCTGGCAAAGCATGGATGTGGCTATCCCGGTTTCATCTCTTGGTTCAAACAAATGGTAATTTCCATTATAAAATTTCATTTCTTCATCTAATTTGTGGCTAATGCAATAATACCTTTCATATTAAACTTGTAGGCTAAGTCAGAGCTTATGGACGCCGAATTGAGACAAGTCGCTAATGGTTTTGACTATAAGGTTCGTTCATTTGACAAATACGACATCAATGGGTATCACTTTCGTACCTATGGCAAAGAGCTATCTATGGCCGACCGGAAGTCTACAAATTGTTGTGTCTCTGCTATCGGCGAAGGAGATACCGAGTATTATGGAAGAGTTGAAGCAATTTATGAAATTGAATGCTATGGTGCAAACCCACCAAATGTCGTAGTCTTCAAATGTTATTGATTCCAACCTAAGGAGACTAGAAGGACTCATGAACATATAGGGCTAGTGGAAATCAATCAAAGCACCCATTTGGATGTTCCCGATGTCTATATTATGGATCAACAGGCTACTCAAGTTTTCTATCTACCGTGGGCTTGTCAAAGTGATCCTAATCTCATAAGTTGGGCTGTCTTTTATGAAGTGCCGCCACGTTTTAGACCACCTCCCCCCAATGAAGATGATTATGCACCTCACATTAACCCAGACACATATGAAGGAGAATTCTTCCAAGAAACACGTATTTCCAAAAAAACGTTTCAAGAACCGCTCTACTTCACCCCAGAACATTGAAATAGACAGCGACAGCGAACTCGACTTCACCCCTCAGCCGGAACAAGAAGAGCCTGAACTAGAAGAGGTTACTGCTGCGGATGACCTGTCAATGCTTGACAGATTACGTAGGGGTGGCCTTCCACATGATGATGATGCATTTATTAATGATGGTGGTGAGCACGTCATTACTGATAGTGATGATGATGACGATGATGATGCATTTATTGATCCCGAAGCATTTATTGAACCAGATTATGACTAGGTATTCAATTTTTTATGTTGTACTTGATGTATATAGTTACTTGTATGATTTATATAGTTACTTTATATTTTTCTTGCTTTATATGATTGTTTCTTATACATAGTGCCATGTTCTTGATGTTCGTCCCCGTCGGCCCTCGCCCGCTTTATGATTCAGATGTGGTAAATTTTCTTTCATAACTATTTGTTGCATTTCTCATTTATGAAAATTATGGCCATCAAGTTTTTTTTGCGAATGACAATTATGGCCATCAAGTTGACATATAGATATTTTAATCTAGGAGGTATGTGAACCGGAATTGGAAACCGACCCTCTTGTAGAGAAGTTAAATTTAGTTGAAAAAGAAAATGAGTATTTGAAAGAAAAAATTAAAAGAATTGAAGAATAGAAGATGACATTGGAGTTGTGTGTTTCCAATGTTGTCGATGGTAACAAGATGAAGATGAATGCAATGTGCTTGAAGATGGATGCAATGCGCCTAAAGCTTAATAAGATTAGAAAATATGCCATTGATAATGAGCCTTGCTATCATTATGCCGTTGGATCAATATTTACCTTAGTTGTGATCTTCATCAATTTGTTGTGATGAGGGTATGTCTTCTCTAGTGTTTTGCTAAACAAATGCATACTTAGCTTACTTTCCTCCTAAATGGCATAACTACCTAACTTAGACAAAAAATGAGCTATACTTAGATTTATTTCCTCAAAAATGTCATCGTGATCTTTGTTACCTCCAAAATGATATAGACTTACCTTACTTTCCTCAAAAATGACATAATAACCTTAGTAAGCTCCAAAATTACCTATTTACCTAGCTTAGCTCTGAAATGACCTACACTTAGCATTTTTACCTAGCTTAGCAATAAAATGGCATTTTTACCTACCTTAGTTATAAGAAGAAGATAAATTAGAGGAGAGGAGAAAAAGAAAGAGAAAAAAATCTTCTTATTCTTCCTTTTCTTCCTCTTCTTCTTCTTCTTCTTCTTCTTCTTCTTCTTCTTCTTCTTCTTCTTCTTCTTCTTCTTCTACACAGTCTTCTTCTTCTTCTAACTTGCTTCTTTCCCAATTTGCAGATTTTCTTTAGATGAGGAATATTGCGTTGATGGAGTCTACTCTTCTCTTTTATGCTTCCTTCTTGTTTTGATTTTGTACAATGAATAATGTCAAACTTGCTACCTACATATGTATGTATGGACGAAACCATTGTATGCTTCTTGTCGGATATGTTGGCTATGTATATGTGTTGGATGAAACCATTTGTTATGTATATGTGTTGGATGATCATATCCATATGGCAGGGATATGATTTGGTATGTATATGTGTTAGTATGCTTGTCGAAAGTATTTTCATATGTGTGTGTGTGTGTATATATATGTGTGTGTGAAATTCTGTTGAATTGAATGATTTCAAGAAAAAACAGGGGTTGTCTACACTCTTTGTCGTCCGCTGGCGGACGGCAAAGAGCTTTGCCATCAGCTAGCGGACAGCAAACGTGCCACACGTCAGCTACCTATGCAACCTGGGGTAGTAGGCTGCCTATTTTGTTGCTTTGCCGTCTGAACGTTTAATATTTGTCGTCCGCCTGCTTATGGCAAAGCTACTAAATAGGACAGCCTCCAGGTGCTGCCATGTGGCACGCTTGACCATCCATTGGACGACAGCAATGATTCAATGCCATTTGCCGTCCGTTGGCTGATGGCAGCGATACAAAGGTCTTTGTTGTCCGCCAGCTGACGGCAATGCACACCGTTAACCCCTTAACGAACCTAAGCTAACATGTGTGTTGTCTAGGCTCTTTGTCATCAGCTGGCGGACGAGAAAGACCTTCGTATCTTTACCGTCCCCTAGCCGATGGCAAAGAGGCCTTTTCCATACCCTATTCATCTGGGCGTGTTGCCGTCAGCTGGCTGATGGCAATGGTCTTTGCCGTCCACCATGTGTGCCTTTGCCGTCTGCCTTGGATGACGGCAAAGTTCTTGATTCCTGTAGTGCATACTTCCTACGTTTTGGCTCGGTCATGGTGGTGTCGGCCGTCCGAAGGGGGTCGGCCATTCGGGACCTGGAGTGCGTCGGACATCCGGTCGGCATCGGTCGTCTGGTCGCTAGAGCGTCTTTTGGCTGGGACTTGGTAGGCTGGCTAATGCTCCATGCGTCAGACGTCCGACAAGCTTTGGTAGTCCGATGGATGGAAGTTCCCTGGCAGCTCTTCTTCTTGTTCCTTGTACTTGTTTTCCTCGCTGCCTAGTCCGTTGAGTGTAGCTATTCCGTGGCCTTCCTCCAAGTACCTGATCACAAATATGATCTCCGCTTGAGGTAGTAGCCATGTCTCATGTGAAGAAAGTGGTAGTTCGGAGAGGAGCGAGTTCACCTTATCTTCGATAGCCTTTGCTCGAGATATTGTCATTGGTCCAAGTGGTGTCGTGGGAGATGTAGGTAGGTCCATGGGGATGACCTTGGGATGCTCTGCATCATCTCCCTCCCTTGGGAAAGATCCGACCTCGGATCGAAAGCTTCATCACCAGGGTAGGGAGAGAGATCTTTGACATTGAAGACATCGCTCACGTTGTAGTTGCTCCGCGGGAGGTTGATCTTGTAAGCATTGTTGTTGTTGTAGCGTGCTAGCACCTTGAAGGTTCTGCCGGCTCGAGGAAGAAGCTTTGACTTGCGTTCATTGTGGAAGCAGTCCTTGCAAAGATGTAGCCACATGAGATCTCCAATCTTGAATATCATGGGTTGCTTATTGAAGTTGAGCTTGGTCGTGAGTCCTTGTACTTGGTGCTCGATGGTGTGCCTTGTATCTTCATGCATATTCTTGAGGTAGGTGACTCGGGCACTCACGTCCATGTTGATGCACTCTTGTAGTGGTAGAGGAAGAATGTCCAATGGGGACAACGGGTTGAAACCATAGACAACCTCGAATGGGGACTTGCCAGTAGTCGAATGTCTTATGCGGTTGTAGGCATACTCGGAGATGGGTAGGCACTCCTCCCACTCCTTGATGTTCTTCTTGATTAACACGCGTAGGAGAGTGGACAGTGTTCGGTTTGTCACCTCCGTTTGGCTGTCGGTTTGAGGGCGGTATGCCAAAGAGAGCAAAATCTTGATTCCGAGCTTGGCGCATAAGGTCTTCCAAAAGTAACTCAAGAACTTGACGTCGCGGTCCGAAACAATCATCTTTGGCACTCCATGTAGGCGCAAGATTTCCCTACAAAAAAGATTTGCAACATGAGAGGCATTGTCTATCTTGTTGCACGGTATACAATGTGCCATTTTAGAGAATCGGTCCACAACAACAAAGACGGAATCTTTGCCATTTCTAGTTCGAGGCAAACTAAGTACAAATTCCATACTAATATCTTCCCATGGGTGATATGGAATAGGAAGTGGCATATAAAAGCCATGAGATTGAGCTTTCGACTTAGCTTTGCGGCATATAGAGCGTCGGTTGGTGAAGCGTGATACGTCGCGGAACATCTTGGGCCAATAATACTTCTTGGAGAGCATAGCAAATGTCTTGTCACGTCCAAAGTGTCCCATTAGTCCTCCTCCATGAGATTCTTGCAAAAGTAACAAATGAAGAGACGACTCGGGGATGCAAAGTTTGGTAGCTCTCATAAGATAATCATCCTCGATGTAATAGCGTTCCCAAGATGTATGCGTCAAACACATGGCATAAGAAATAGCAAAAGTAGGATCATGCGCATACAAGTCTTTTATGTGCTCAAAGCTAATGACATTCCATTCAAGTTTGGTAACAATCATACATATACGGGAAAGCGCATTGGCCACAACATTTTCCTTACCTTTGATATACTTGATGACATAGGGAAATGACTCAATGAATTCACTCCACTTAGCATGATGCTTGTTCAACTTAGTTTGAACTTTAAGGTACTTAAGCATCTCATGGTCGGTATGATTTATAAATTCATGAGGGTGGAGATAAAGTTCCCACTCACACAAAACTCACAATAAAGCATATAGATCTTTATCATAGATGGGATAATTGAGTTGCGCTCTGGAAAGTTTTTCACTAAAGTAAGCTATGGGTCACTTCTCTTGCGTTAACACACCTCCTATGCCGTTACCACTACCACCGCAATGAATTTCAAAGGGTTAGTCAAAGTTGGGTAAAGAAAGCATGGGAGCATCAGTAAGCAAATTCTTAAGCTCATTAAATGCGCTATATTGAGATGGTCCCCAAACAAAGGGTGCATCTTTCTTACTCAAAGCATGTAAAGGGGATGCAATGCTTCTAAAATCCATAACAAATCTACGGTAGAAATTGCCTAACCCAAGGAAGCTTCACACTTGTGGCAAATTGATTTGTTGTGGCCAAGTTTTAATAGCATTGATCTTAGATTCATCTACATGAACACCCTTAGAAGACACAACGAAACCCAAGAAAACAAGCTTATCAACACCAAAAAGGCATTTGTCCATATTAGCATAAAGGCGCTCTTTTCTAAGAGTTTGCAACACGGTTCTAAGATGGGTGACATGATCTTTGAGAGATTTGCTAAATACAAGAATATCGTCAAAATAGGCCATAACAAATACACCAATGTATGGGTGAAGAACGAAATGCACGACTTGCATGAAAGTACTGGGTGCTTCGGATAAACCCATTGGCATAACAAGACATTCATATAAGCCAAATTTGGTCTTAAATGCGGTTTTGCATTCATCACATTCTTGGATGCATATTTGATAGTAGCCACTTTTAAGATCCATTTTAGAGAATTTGTGGCTCTGCTAAGCTCATCTAGCATATCATCTAGGCGTGGAATGGGGTAATGGTAACGCATGGTAATAGCATTGATAGGACAACAATCGGAACACATGCGATACGTACCATCTTTCTTAGGAACAAGGATTTCCACGATGTCACAAGGGCTCAAACTTTCTCGTACATGGTCGTTGTCGATGAGTTGTTGTACTTGTCGTTGGATCTCCTTAGTTTCTTCGGGATTGACGCGGTAGGGAGCCTTATTAGGAAGGGGTGCTCCGGGGAAGAGGTCTATGGGGTGTTCGATGCCTCCAAGAGGAGGTAGACCCGGAGGTAGCTCATCGG
>NW_025229093.1:11500-12121 GCF_018294505.1 Triticum aestivum | reverse complement strand
TGGCCTCGGCCGCTGCATATGAAGCATTTGATGGAACTTGTCTTAATGGTCTCATCGGTTGGAGTAGATGATGGAGTCGTTGCTTGTAGGTTGAAATTTTCAAAGTTGCTTTTACTTGCTTGTAGTAGGAGGACGACTTGAGGTTGTCGAAGTTTTCTTGTAACTTGACTTGTCGTCGTTGCTTGTAGAAGGATTGGTTGAGGTAGAAGGTGTTGGAGTCGTTGAAGCTTGGTTGTTGGAGAAACTATAGCTCTTGGAAGAGTACATGGCGTACTAGAAGTGAACTTTCACTTTGATGAGGACATGACTAACAAAGTTACACCCACATCCCCTATTGATACATATACATGACCAATTACTAGAGCTCGCGCACGCCAATTAAATTACCAGGTACTTTCATTTCTTGGTAATGATTCTAATGTTCGTGAGAATATGATGCTTCCTAAATTGGATACATTTGTTTTGCTTACAAATGAAGGACCTAGCTTGGACAAGAAGGATGATCATTGGAGCAAGATCAAGCATGGAGATGATGGCATGCGCAAGGGGGACAAGAACGGAGTTACAAGTGATGATTTCAGGATTATGAAGCCACCATAATGAGTGTGTGAAGCCTTGGAC
>NW_025229093.1:6235-11301 GCF_018294505.1 Triticum aestivum | reverse complement strand
AAATATACAAGATGCCACTTCATAAATTTCGTCCAGAGGCTATTGTAGGTGCTGCGTCACCTATTATTGGGCCAGGCCCATGTAATTTCTAAATACTTGAGTATAGGCCGTTTTCAGAGTCCGTATGTGTGGGGAAACAAGAGTTAGGGTAGGTTTCGGACCCCTCCTCAAAGGGCCACGAAATTCCCCCATCTTCCTCCATATATACAGCCCTTAGGGCGTCCTTTAGACTTTGGGTTTTATTTAGATTAAAGTTCACCATAGCTGCAACTTCGCGTTCTTCATTTGTGTTCAACGACCAGACAAAGAAGTCACAGAACCCCACCTTGATCAATAAAGTTTTCTCTTATATTCGCAATATCCAGATTGCAATCTTAGTTTCTTGCTTGTTCTTCATTTGCCTATAGGAAAAAGACCTTTGTGGTCAGGTTGATCGTGCTCCGGCATGGTCAATAACCTCTCAGAGCTGGTTTAGCAATTGCTAAGGCGTGACGTCCTCGCACGTTCGTAGTCGGATCGTCAAAGTCGAATTCCTCCAAAACGATAGCCACCATCTCATCGAAACACGGGACACATTTGCCTCTATCAAGTGGCATCCGATTTCCAGGTTGATCGGTGAGATTTTACAGTTTTTCGTAGTTTAGATCGAGTATGTTCGTCATACCTACAGTCCACGAAAAATCCACACACACAAAAAATTACGGTTAGTTCATCATATCCGAACCAATCTGAGCCTTTGCATTAACTTTTTAGGGTTTTTGCTTTGCTGAATTTGCGGTTGCATCATCGTGTCGAGTTGCTGGTCTTAGCGTCTAGTCTTTTAGAGTTGCGTGTTCCGCTCATAAGTTGTCACGCCGCCGCCGCACCATCATCATCGTCCCTCCATGTACCGCCACCAATCCGTATCTATATACCACCACCAATCCGTATCCATATACCACCACCGATCCATATCCGTATACACCATCGCTGCCATATACAACCACCGCTGCCATATCCTACCATCTTATATCCACCACCAATCCGAGTTCCTTTCATATTAGGTTTTTTTTCGAGATCCATCTAATTTCCGTTTCGTGTTTCCTTGCCTGAGTAGGTTTCGGAAAAAAAAGTCTGGAGACCCCCGGGCAGTTTTTAGGCCAAAATTTTCGCAGGCAAAAATAGTTTTCCTATCTTATTTTTAGGCTTTTCTGAGTCTTTTGAGCCACATGCCATCATAGTGATTTTTTGTCGCACTTTTTCGTCGTCATTTCCCTGATTTCCAAAAAAATAGTCAAAAAATTCACTACCCATCCTGTCAGTTTGACCTAGGAAGAGTTTTGAGACACTCGCCATTATAGTGATTTTTCGCAAAAAAATGAGGAGCGCAAAAAAACAAAGCGAATTTTTCCCAGTGTGCTTTTCCCTTGTTTACGTGTCGTGCCGTGATTTTGTTCGTGTTCTAGGCTCGCGTCTCTAGTACGGTCTAGCCTAGGACCAGCACAGTACCATCGCTGAGCGTTTATTCAACTTTGCATCTCTGAATTGATTATTGCTGACCCTTTTTGCTACCATATTATAAGCCTTCCTAGATCCACATACATCTACATCGTGCGTTTGACTCTCCCTGGTAATTGTTGTATTCAAGCTTTGAGAGTTTTGACTACAACGGTTGCCGATCACCGCCTACTGTTGGGTAAGAACTGGTAATAATTTGAGATTTTCTTGACGGATTTGTGACGCCCCACCACTACCATTTTCTAGTAGTCTGTAGGATCATATTCTTGTGTGTTTCTATTGCTGCTAACCATGGCAGGATCACAAGTCGATGAGACTGACTGGGAGAACATGATGAATAAGGAATTGCATGATAAATTTCATCAAATGATGACTGAACAGGTGCAAGATGTGTTGAACAATTTTGAAGAGGCCATGGATAAGATAACTGGCTTTGAGAAGACGTTCGAAACAAAGTTCGATAACAAATTTAATGAACTGCTTGCGCGTATTCCACAACCACCACCAGCTGCACCTACCGCACCTCTACAACAACAACAACAACAACAACAACAACAACAACAACAACAACAACAACAACAACAACAACAACAACAACAACAACAACAACAACAACGACGACGACGACGAGGACGACGACAACGACGACTACCTCCACGTCACGAAACATCACTCCGCCGAGCGAGTTGTGTCCCTCTTGGGCCTGGCCAAACTTTTGGTGCTTCTGTTGATACTTCTATGGCTCCTGCTCCTGATGCGGAGGAGGAGTATTATGCGGGAGATTACGAGGATGAGGTTGATCAAAATCAGAACTACGTGCAACCACTAGCACCACAGCCACTAGGTCGTCCACATGCAAATAATGGCAATGGTAGGGCTCCCCCTTAGGTACGAGATCATGACCATATCCCTAAACTAAAATTGAATATTCCACCATTTGAGGGTAGATACGTTCCTAATATATATCTTACTTGGGAGTTACAAACCGAACAATGTTTTACATGTTTAGAATATCCCGAGAGAGACGTGTTGCTGCTGCACTTTGTCCTTTCACTGGTTTTGCTTGTGTGTGGTGGTCTGAACATCGTGGATTATATCCGAATAATATTCCAACTACTTGGGCTGCCTTGAAAACTGCTATGCGTACTCATTGGGTTCCACCATATTATCAGTGTGAATTACATCAAAAATTGCAGCATAATACATTGGTCTTCCAATAAACAAAACTCGGTAT
The DNA here is from genome assembly GCF_018294505.1 of Triticum aestivum. Taxonomy (NCBI): domain Eukaryota; kingdom Viridiplantae; phylum Streptophyta; class Magnoliopsida; order Poales; family Poaceae; genus Triticum; species Triticum aestivum. The sequence continues at coordinate 8,570 of NW_025229093.1, read as the reverse complement.
CCTTATCCACCGCCGAAGCGGAATACATTGCCGCTGGTTCATGTTGTGCTCAATTACTTTGGATGACCCAAACTCTTAAAGATTATGGGATTTATGTGAAACGTGTTCCACTGCTTTGTGACAACGAAAGTGCTATCAAAATTGGTCATAATCCTGTACAACATTCTCGAACTAAGCATATTGAAGTTCGTCATCATTTCATTCGAGATCATGTTGCTAAGGGTGACATTAATCTTAAGCACGTTCGCACCGATAAGCAATTAGCGGATATATTTACAAAACCTCTTGATGAGAAAGTATTTTGCAGGTTGAGAGGTGAATTGAACATCATTGATGCTTCGAACTTGGATTAGAAACTCCATTGGATACATGCAAGACATGAGCTTATGACTAATCCATGATATATCTCTCATGATGACTATCTTATGTCTTGGATATATTTGTACCTTGCATGTTGTCTAACCCATGTAGGTGCTTGGTTGAATCTAATTCCATGAGATTGCGACTCACTCACATCTTGAGCAATCTCTACATCACCAAGACTCTACACAATGGTGGTTGAAGACAAGGAAGTACAAAACCATTCAAACATATCCTTTGACAAATTCTATGTTGAGCTTCATGATTGTCATTTTTGGATACACAAGTGCTCTTCCTTGCAAGAACTAACCCATGTAGGTAGATGAACTCAAACTCCAAGTGGTGCTCCCAACTCTTGACGAGCTACATCAACCTTGAGCACCCACACAAGTTCAACTACATGAGCAAGAACCACACCACCACCCAAGGTATGTTATTCCATCTTAGAGAAGCTTTACTCCAAGACATGAGTCAAAGCAACTCAACAATATGTGAATACATCAAGATGCTTAAACGAAAAATGGTAACCCCATTTTGAGCTTAAACGATGAGTATGACCTATGATCAAGTGTTCTCACTTGACTCCTAAGTCAATATACTCTAACATAGGTGACTATGTCACCGCCCAACTCTAGATGAAGTTCTCTTGTGTTCTTTTCTGTGTTATTGCATTTGTCTCATGCATGTTTATTTTCTTTCTCTTTTCAAAAAAAACTTCATCCAGATCTTTCAGTTTCTTCTCTTTTCTTTCTGTTTATGTTCTACATTTTCTGCGTTCAATTCCTTGCAAATCCTTCAGGTAATTCATTGCAAATCTTTGTGAGATCCTACATGTCTAGTGAGCTGAGGTGACAAGTGTTTTTCTCTATGTGAACTCGGTTTCACCGACTTGTAATTTTCGGTCCAACCGAATCTTTTCGGTGCCACCGAAACATACCATTCGGTGCCACCGACTTTGCAACAGGAAAAACAGTTTGCCACTTGTTCTATATTTCTTCTGATCCAGCACTACTCAATGAATCTTGTCCTCTACAAGCATCATAGTTTTATCCATTGCTTTGTGCTGAGTCTCAAGGACCAAACCTATACGACGGATTCCAGAAAGCCCTTCTTGGAAATTGATGTCAAAGGGGGAGAGAGAGATCACATCAAAGCTTGTAGGAGAGAGATATCACATCAAGGGAGAGAAAAAGTCTCAAGGACCAAACCTACAAGAGAGAAAGTATTAAGGGGGAGAGAGAGACTTCCAGGGGGAGAGAATACTCAAGGATCCTAGATGCTTGATGCTTGATGTTCAAGAGGAGAGATGTCACATGTCTTTTTAGGGGGAAAGACATGTCCATTTGTATCTTCCAGCTCTGATTTTCTGTTCCCTATCTTCTCCCAATATCCCATGTAAGATTCAGGGGGAGCAAGACACCTAAGGGAAAGAAATCAGTCAAATTCATTGCATATCTTTATTCTTGGGGACATGTTGAATTGTCACATCCCTAGCTTTACCCTGGCCTTGGACTAGCTTGGTTGCTGCATCATGTTTAAATTCAAATAAAATTTGAATTGAGGAATTTTCAAAGCCTCAGAATCCCTTAAAAAATGATCAAGATAAAAATTGCTTCAAATAAGTCCAAGAAAATGTTCTTGTTATCCTCTGGAAATATTGGCAAGAGGTAAAATCCAAACCCATATTTTCAGTATCTCAGAAACATTTATTTTTGGGTATTTGAATTAAATCAATAGCTATTTGAATTGGACTTATATCTACTGTTAAATAAATATAGGTCCAATAATTCTGAAATATTTTTGTGGAGCATTGTTTTAATTCTTTTAGCTCCTAAAAATATTGTCAGAAGCAAAATAAATTGAATTGGTTTCAAAACCAAATTCAAAACAAACCTGCAAAATAGAAAACAGAGTTAAAACAAAACAGAGAGAAAAAATAAATAAAAGGAGTGAAGCCTACCTGGCCTCACCCGTG
>NW_025229093.1:0-2133 GCF_018294505.1 Triticum aestivum | reverse complement strand
CGACTAGCCATGTCAGCCCGGGCTCCTTATCATATGGATGCTAGCGACACTGTCATATACGTGTGCCAAAAGGCGCAAACGGTCCCGGGCAAAGGTAAGGCGACACCCGTGGGAATACCGTGCGTGAGGCCGCAAAGTGATATGAGGTGTTACATGCTAGATCGATGTGGCATTGAGTCGGGGTCCTGACAGCGTTGGTATCAGAGCTTGACTGCCTGTAGGATTACCAAGCCAAACTGGTCAAAGTTGAGTTTAGAAATTCTTTAGTTATATAAGGGAATTGATTGTGGGATGGAACGTAAGGCTCTTTTTACTCCTTATACCTCATGCCCTTCTGATCTGAGTCATCTTATCTTTCCTGCGGGGATTAAGAACTAGGCTATCTCTTCTTTCTATTAGGATCACGTGTTACTAATCAGTAGACTTATAAGATTGTTGGATTTAAGTCTCAGTTCAGTTCCTACTACTTCCGTATGTTAATTGTTGATCTCGGAACCTTGATATTGTGCTTCTGAGTGGTTATGCCACCGTTTTTGTGATTGTCTCAAATATTTTTGAGCAATTATAGCCGTTATGCTGTCCGAGTCATCCCAGGTTTCTAAATAGTCCGATGCATTTGCAAATACCTTCCTTCTGTTTCCGATGTTCCCATGGGCCAGATTAACCACACTAATCGGTGTGTTGAGGTAATTATTGCCTCGACATATATGTTGGAATTATTATTATGGCCCTAGGTGTTTAGGGAGTCACCTAGTAATCTAGCAATGTTTTGTGGTCCTAGTGTGAAGATTCTGGCCTTTATTCTCGGAAGCATCCCGTGATGCTACTTAGTAGTAGGTATTCTACTCCTGGGTTCTGAACCCGAGATTCACTCTACCTACTTCATGTTGATAGTAATTGCTAGTGCATTTAGGATATTAGTAACCTTTGCGATAGTCCTTGAAGTCCGTGGTATCTTCTTCTTCCAAATACCATGAACTACTTATGGCAGATGTTTATTGGATCAAAAAAATCACAATTAGAGTACTCTTGAGGAGTTCTCCATTCATAAATCGTGACTCTGCCAGTTCTACCTTTCTGCATGGGTTATCCGGAAGAAATATGTTGAACTTGGTTCGACATACTAATCTATGCATCCACAACTCAGAAAGTTATATGTTCCTTTGAGTTGTTCTCTTTAGTTGCATTCTGACCCTCGTCTATCAATTGATAGTCAAGAGTATGCGTGCGTTCATTCATCGATGCCTATGACTCTTGTGGTCTGTCAAGCCATTCTATTCCGGAATGACTAGGAGAAACAAACTCCAGTACCTCTTCCATATCTAGGATTGGGTCAAAGTAGTTGTATTCCGCAGATCAAATGCCAATCCAGCTTTTGTTTCTGCTCTACCTTGGAGTATTACATATTTTATATCGAGATTGTTATAGGAATTGCACACAATCCCATGAACTCTTGGTACAGTGATACTTCTTGCCATCACTGTTCATTCCTCGGCCCTCGTGTTGATGCAACCGGAATACCGACAAATGAATTGTGATGTGTGAAATCAATACTGCTAGCAACTCTGTTGCTTGGTAGTTAAAGGATAATAATTTCATTCTTAGTATGTTGGTTTTCGAATCATCCTTCTAAGACTGATCGTGCTACCTAGTCCTTATTTCGGTGCACCCTTCGATTGATGAGTTAGGATCTTGTCAAGTCCGCACTCATTTGATCATATCGTCTTGCCCTCAAAAGCGAGATTGTTCTCGAGCTTAGTAACATACCGGTGGTTCATGATTTTCTGAATATCTTCTCGGAAGTATCACCAGGTCGTCACCTGACCGTTATGTTAAGCCCGTGATCAAATTGGTTTCTTGTGAACCACCTTCTCTCCAAGAATCGGTGTTAGATATCCCTGAGCTAGTTGGTTAAGCTAGACAACAACTTGGAGAGTTGGAAGATAAAAGCTTGTCTGACTTAGTTCGTTCCAAAGGGATATTCTTGTGTAGTGTGTGTTGAAGAAAGATGATATCTTCATCGATTGGTCCTTGTGATCAGTTGCTGGACCTATTGTCTTATCAATCCTTTGATTTGAGTGTGGGCTATCATCAAATCAAATCAGTACCAACGATGCTCGTAATGTTGTCTTA
>NW_025229092.1:16014-28947 GCF_018294505.1 Triticum aestivum | reverse complement strand
ACTTGGGGGCTTAGCTTTGACCCCGTAATCGCCTAAGTTAAAAATATTCCACTCCGGGGCTTAGATGCGACCCCGTAATCGCCTAAGTTAAAAACATTCCTAGTGGAGAGCAATCCTCCCACTCGGGGGCTTAGCTGCGACCCCTTAATCGCCTAAGTTAAAAACATTCCGAGTTGAGAGTAACCCTCCCACTTGGAGGCTTAGCCGCGACCCCGTAATCGCCTAAGTTAAAAACATTCCGAGTGGAGAGAAATCCTCCCACTTGGGGGCTTAGTGTCACAGCCCTAGAGCTTGCTTGTAACTAGTGGCATTGCATCCATGCATCATGTCTAAATTTCTTTTAAACTAGAAATGGGGATGTTCAAACCCTAGCACCAAATGCAATTCAAATAGGTTCAACCAAAATATTTTCAATGACCTCAAAATATCCTTTTAAAATGTTCATGATTTATGGAAAAAGGTGAAAGCCTCTACCAGAGATAATGCATATTTTTCTAGGACATTTTGGTCACTCAATTAAATCATTATGGTATTTGAGTTGGAGTTTAAAAGTTACCATTAAATATTGGTTGCTCCAAATATTCTGAAATTTGTTGTGTGGTTTAAAAATAATTCAAATATTCCTCACAAGAATTTACAGAATTAACCAAAGTGTTTTGGTTAGTATTTTATTTGCAAAACAGCAGCAGAAATTAGAAAAAAACTGAAACAAATAATTAAGAAAGGGAGAGAAGGCCACCAGGCCACCTACCTAACTTACCTGGCGCCCACCAACCGGCCCAGCCGGCCCAGCCCATCTCCACTCCCTCCCCTGTCGTCTTCCTCCCTGCCAGGAGGACGGGCACGCGCCCGGCGCGTGCGGCCACGCGCCCCGGCCACCTCCTGCTTCCCGGCCACCTCCTGCTTCCCCCCGGCCTCCCTAGCGACGCCACGACGAGGCCTCATGTCCCCTCTCTCCTCTCCCTCACTCGCTGCTCTCCTTCCCCTCTCCCTCTTCGTTCTTCGCCCGACCAGAGAGCCGCCGCCATTGTTCGCTGCCACCACGCCCACCATGCTCCTCTCGCCTCCCCGTGCAGTCTGCAAGCTCCGCCGTTCCGCCCTCGTCCTCCTCGTCGTCTCACGCGACCAGAAGATCCCCTGGATGCCGCTAGCCTCGCCGTTCCCCTCCTCGGCCACCGAGGATCGCCGTCGTCAAATTCGTCGCCGTCCGGCCTCCCTCAAGCTCGCCGTCCACCTCTACAGGGTCTACGTGAGCTCTCCGTCCGTTTCCCCCTCTCTGTTTCGTCGTTCGCGCGCCGTAGCTAGGTTATCCACCGCGGCCGAGAGCTTCTCGCCGCCGGCCATGGCGTGGCCGTGGCCACAGCCACCACAGCTCATCTCCGAGCCCACCGTCGTGCTCACCGCGATCTCAGGAGTCTGTAGCACGCCCCAGCTCCTCCTGCCGTGCTCCCTAAAGCCAAACCCGCAGGTGCCCGAACTCCGGCGGCCGCCTAGGTCATCGCCGACGCCGATTCCGGCCACCCCGACCACAACCGACTCCACAGGAAGACGCGGCGCTCTTCCAGCTATCCGTAGAGCCCCTCCTCCGTCCGTTTGGTCGCCGGAGCAAGAAACCCGAAGGTCTCCGCCGCTTCGGCCTCGTCGGCGACTCAACGCCGGCGGGATTGACTCGTTTGACCAGGGGTTTGACCTCCCCTGGGTCCATGACAGGTGGGCCCCCTCCATCAGGTGATTAGCTTAAGCTAATCACCACCTAATCTAACCCCCTGACACTGACATGTGGGCCCTAATGCCCCTAATCTTTAATTAAACTAAACTAACCCCCCTGTCTAACCTGTGTCACTGACGTGTGGCCCCCACACGTCAGGTTTGACTCTGGGCAACCCAGTTGACCTGCTGACCTCAGCCTTACGCCATACTGACGCAATATTCCTTTTCTGGAATTTAGTTTATTTTATAAATATTCAGAAAATTCCAGAAAATTGTATAAACTTCTATAATTCATAGAAAATTAACCGTAACTCCAAATGAAATAAATTATATATGAAAAATTATTAGAAAAATTCAAGGAATCCATCTGTACTATTTTCATGCATGTTAGAACAACTTATCACTACTGTTTAGGACAAATGAAGTGAATGGCATTTAAATAATCACATATGGAGTTTGAATTTGAATCTTGTATTCAAACCAACCCCATTTAACTTGTTGCTAGATGCATTAGCCCAAAACACATTCATTTTGCCATGTCATGATCATGCATCATATTGTGCATGGCATTGATTGTGTTTCCTTCTGTTTGCCGGTGTTGTTCCCCCTCGGTAGACGCTGTACCGGTGCTGTGATCGTTGACACTGATGAAGACTCAATGTTATCTTCAGAAGTGCCAGGCAAGCAAACCCCCTTGTTCATTCCGATAAAATCCCACTCTCTCGCTCCTGCTCTCTTTTACTGCATTAGGACAACAACGATATATTTGTTACTTGCTGCGGTAGCTGAACCCCTTTATCCTCTGCATGACCTGTCATTGCCACAGTAAATAGATGAAACCCACTAGCATGAGTAGGAGTTGTTTGAGCCCTGTTGTGCCTAATCATTCATGCTTGTTTGTCATGCCTGCTACTGCTTAGAGTTGTGTTAGGTCTGATTCATCGGGGATGAATCAGAGGCGTGTCAACATGTCCTAATGTGTGTGAGCTAAGTGTGTGAACACGATTTGGTAAAGGTAGCGGTGAGAGGCCATGTAGGAGTACATGGTGGGTTTTCTCATTGCAGCCGTCCTCAGGAACTGAGTTCTGTGTTTGTGATCCATGACCAGCTACTACCACACATTGGAATGCTTAAGTGCCCCTCTCGACTTATTAATCAACATGATCTCTGTCCAGGAGTTGCAACTAGTTTCTGGTGTTTGTAGGTAGTGTTAGTAGTCTACCAAGTGGCACCCGGTACAGGTGGGCTTGGGACAAACTAGGCACGGTGGCACGATGTACCAAGTGGCACCCGGATGGTGGGCTTGGGAACCCTGCTCACATCCTTTCGGGCCGTGAGCGACACCCCGGCCGGATCTCCTTGCGGATGGAACCCGAATAGGCGATAAACCTGGACTAGAGACTTGTTCGGTTAGTCAGGTCGTGGCCGACTCCCTCGCCTGGCTTCCGCTTGAAGGTTGCCGAGGTACATGACGTGTACAGGGCGGTAAGTGGCGGGAGCGTGTGTGAAGAAGTACACCCCTGCAGGGATATCATTATCTATTCGAATAGCCGGATTCCTCGGATATGGAAACGTGGACCCCTTGCATAGTTCATAGACAAGTGAAAGTGGATACTCTAAAATACGCAAGATAAGCGTGAGTGCTATGGATGGCGTTCTCGTAGGGAGACGGGAGCGGATCCATAGTGGTGTATTGATATGGTGAATATGTGGACTCGTGTGCGCCACCTCAAAAGAGTTACATTGCAGTCGTAGTTCAGGTTAGCCACCGAGTCAAAGCTGGCTTGCTGCAGTTAAACCCCACCATCCCCTTGTTGATAAAGATGCATATGTAGATAGTTCTGATGTAAGTCTTGTTGGGTACATTTGTACTCACGTTTGCCTATTTTACGTTTTTGCAGAGAGACTTCAGTCTCACTGGTAGTTTCGCGTGGACTTCGACGTTTAGCTTGTTACCTCAGCTACGATCTTGTGCCCTCGGCAGGATCTGGTAGATAGTCAGGCTTCTCAGCCTTTTTCATTTATAGATGTCTGTACTCAGACATGATAGCTTCCGCTTGTGCTTTGACTTGTATGCTCTGATTGTTGGGTCATGAGACCCATGTTTGTAATATCTCGCTCCTCGGAGCCTATTGAGTAAAATACTTGAGTCGTAGAGTCATGTTGTGATGCCATGTTGTGTTTGCACATATCGAGCATATTGTGTGTATGTTATTGAAATGCTTGGTATGTGTGGGATCTGACTATCTAGTTGTTTATCTTTAGTAGCCTCTCTTACCGGGAAATGTCTCCTAGTGTTTCCACTGAGCCATGGTAGCTTGCTACTGCTCCGGAACACTTAGGCTGGCCGGCATGTGTCCTTCTTCGTTCCTGTGTCTGTCCCTTCGGGGAAATGTCACGTGATGAATACCGGAGTCCTGTTAGCCCGCTACAGCCCAGTTCACCGGAGTCCTGCTAGCCCAGTGCTACAGCCTGGATTCACTCGCTGATGACCGACACGTTCGATGCTGGGTCATGGATGCCTATCCCTGTAAGTCTGTGCCACTTTAGGTTTATGACTAGCCATGTCAGCCCGGGCTCCTTATCATATGGATGCTAGCGACACTATCATATACGTGTGCCAAAAGGCGCAAACGGTCCCGGGCAAAGGTAAGGCGACACCCGTGGAATACCGTGCGTGAGGCCGCAAAGTGATATGAGGTGTTACATGCTAGATCGATGTGGCATTGAGTTGGGGTCCTGACAGCGTTGGTATCAGAGCTTGACTGCCTGTAGGATTACCAAGCCAAACTGGTCGAAGTTGAGTCTAGAAATTCTTTAGTTATATAAGGGAATTGATTGTGGGATGGAACGTAAGGCTCTTTTTACTCCCTATACCTTATGCCTTCTGATCTGAGTCATCTTATCTTTCCTACGGGGATAAGGAACTAGGCTATCTCTTCTTTCTATCAGGATCACGTGTTACTAATCCCTAGACCTTTAAGATTGTTGGATTTAAGCCCCAGTTCAGTTCCTACTATTTCTGTATGTTAATTATTGATCTCGAGACCTTGATATTGTGCTTCTGAGTGGTTATGCCACCATTTTTGTGAATGTCTCAAGTCTTTTCTGAGCATTTACAGCTGTTATGCTGTCCGAGTCATCCCAGGTTTCTAAACAATCTGATGCATTTGCAAATCCCTTCCTCCTATTCCCGATGTGCCTTTGGTCAGATTAATCACCCAAATCAATGAGTTGAGGTACCTTATTGCCTTGACATATGTGTTGGAGCTAGTATTATGACCCTAGGTGTCTTAGGGGATCATCTAGTAATTTAGCCATGATTTGTGTCCCAGTGTGATGATTCTGGCCATCATTCTTGTAAGCCTCCCGTGATGCCACTTAGTAGTAGGTATTCTATTCCTGGGTTCTTAAACCCGAGATTCACCCTACTTACTTCATGTTGATAGTGTTGCTAGTTCCTTTAGATTATTAGTAACCTTTGCGATAGTCCTTGAAGTCCGTGGTATCCTCTTCTTCCAAATACCATGAACTACTTATGGCAGAAGTTCCTCGTTGAACTGAACGATCACAACCAGAGTGCTCTTGATGAGTTCTCCATTATATATTGTGGCTCTGCCAGTTCTACCTTCCTGCATGGATTATCCGGAAGAAATATGTTGAACTTCGTTCGACATGCTAAACCATGCATCCACAACTCAGGAAATCGTATGTTCCTTTGAGTTGTCTCTCTTTAGTTGTCTTCTGACCCTCGTCTATCAATTGATAGTCAAGTTGATGTCGTGCATTCGTGTTCACCGATGCTCGTTACTCTTGTGGTCCGTCAAGCCATTCTATTATGGAATGACTAGGAGAAACAAACTCCGGTACCTCATCCATATTTAGGATTGGGTCAAGGTAGTTGTGTTCCGCAGATCAAGTTACAATCCAGCTTCTGGTCTTCTCTACCCTGAAGTATTACCTTCTTTATGACAGGAATTTCATGAGAATTGCACCACCTTTTGTGAATTCTTGACATAGTGATACTTCTCGCTATCCTTTTTCATTCCTCGGTTCCGTGTTGTTGCAGCCGGAGTGCCGACAAGTGAATCATGATGTGTGAACTCAATACTCCTAGCAACCCCGTTGCTTGGTAGTTAATGGACAATAATCTTATTCTTAGTATGTTGGTTATTGAATCACCATTCTAAGATTGATCGTGCTACCTAGTCCTTATTTCCTGGTGCACTCTTTGATTGATGAGTTAGGATTTTGTCAAGTCCTCGCTCATTTGATCATATCATCTTGCCCTGAAAAGAAAGATTGTTCTCGAGCTTAGTAACATATCGGTGGTTCGTGATTTTCCGAAGATCTTCTCGGAAGTGTTACCAGGTTGTCACCTGACCGCTATGTTGAGCTCGTGATCAAGTTGGTTTCTTGTAAACCACCCTTTCTCCAGGAATCGGTGTTAGATATCCCTGAGCTAGTTGGTTAAGCTAGACAACAACTTGGAGAGTTGGAAGATAAAAGCTTGCCTGACTTAGCTCGTTCCAAAGGGATATTCTTGTGTGGTGTGTGTTGAAGAAAGATTATATTTTCATCGATTGGTCCCTGTGATCAGTTGTTGGACCTATTATCTTGTTAGAACTTTGATTTGAGTGTGGGCTATTCTCAAATCAAATCAGAACCAACGATGTTCGTAATGTTGTCTTACTCGTGGTTGACTCCTCGAGCATACCCCATTATATCTTATGGGTCTGGCCAATGCTATCACCTAATCACATAATTAGGGAATTCCATCTTCATGGAAATCTTGATGATTTGTTGTTGAGCCCATCAACATCATTTCATCTTCTCCAAGATCTCGTTGAACAATAAGTTAGTGTTGGAAACTTTTGAAAGCATTTTCTTCATGCTAGCTCATGAAGTATTTGTTTGATGAAAGGAGTGACTTCCTCTTATACACGTGCATTTGGTGAAAGTTGCCGCCATGAATTTGAGAAATTTAGTTTTGCTTCCTCTGGAATCATCGCAAGTCAGTCATGCACACGTGCGAAGTATTCTGCGGTCTGGAGACTTGCAACCTTCATTCCATATGTGTCCCGAGCACACCAAGCCACTGATTGATTTGTTCAAGGAGAAGAAGTTCCCTCATAAGAGCTAATCATATGACTCATGCAAGGACTGCGTTATCCACGGTGATGGTTTCCCAACCTGAACTCGGTAGTGTTTAACTATAAGACTACTACGTGGCCATGTTTGTCTGGGACAACGTGTTCACACATGTGTAGCAGAACCAGCTCATGTTTTGGAGCTTGCTATCGTAGTTCATTTTCCGAGAATCTCGCAACATCATCTCATCGAATTGTGTTGCAAACTTTTGTTTTTCTTCCTAGACTCGATGAGTCTGGAATATCCTGACACCAACCAGATCTGAATCTCAGGCAGATATGATGGCTGGAACATTTCCCCAAGAACTATAATATCGGTCCCTCGGAAACCGGTAAAGTGGATGTCATGGCCAACACACCCCGCCGGAAGACCTATTATTGTAGTATCTTGATTGAAGCAGTTGGCCACCTTTCCATAAGGACTTCGTAGGATTAACTCCCTAGTTGTGCCTGATGATTTTTGTGTTCCCGAAGTCCGACCTTTTACTTGATGTTTTAGATATCAAACCATATCTATGATTGGATTACACTAGCACATCAAGGAGAACATTAGGAGCGGAGTGCTAAATGTCTCTCGGTCGATCATCTAGATTTTGTTTCCTTGGTCTCGCTAAGGTGAAATCTGAGAAAGTGTTATCTTCCTTGCATCTGCATCATCCATCATCATTCATCATGGTAGCAAGTTGTGTTGCCAGGATCCTTGACACGGATGTTGATAAAACCTTGATGAATATGGAAATGCTCAAGTTCTTGAGAGCACGCACAAGCGCTAGGTGTTATCATCGACACTAACTAGGTTTGCTCTCAATTTCCTCGGCAATGCTATGACCTTTTCAATCAGTGAATTCACTCTCTATTGTTGGGTTCTTCCCCAGTTATTAGAATCATTCCCAGCATTTGCATTTTGTTTTCAGCTTGCACCGCCAATGTGCCATTCTACCATGGGTCTCTTCCATTTTCGGTGGTAAGCAAATTCATCCATTACGTTGTCTTCAACAAGGTAATCCACATCATCCAAGTCCGAGTATGCCATTCTACCGACCCCCTCCAAACGATCGCTCGAGAATTGCCTTAGGCTGGTATAAAGAGTTTCAATGATCTCTGAATCAGAGGTAATTTTTTTTGCCACTTAAGGTAATAATCTACGAGTCACCTCCTCTAAGATATCTCGTTATGGTATCATGGCAACTCAACTCCTCGCTACATTGACAACCGTTCACCACCTTCTTAAGTATGGAATTGTTGTCTACCTAGTGAGCCCTCGTCATCTGTCTCACTCCATTTCTTCAGATGTATGCTTCGTGTCTCAGCCCAAGAGATGTTGCTATGACTCACTTTGTGAGCTGATCCTAAGTTGATTGATCTTCGGGAAGATCGATTCTTCCGGAGTTGTCCTTTTCATCTTGCTGTCATGCTAGTTGGAGTTCTCAGAGCAAGACGACGGGACAAAGATGGTGATCGAATCAACGTTCATTTGAAGTGCAACCTGGATCGTGAAGATTGTGCTAGTTTGCGTTCCCCCTTCACCTTACCCTACGCTTGAATCTCGGGACGAGATTTTTGTTTAGTGGGGGTGAGTTGTCACAGACCTATAGCTTGCTTGTAACTAGTGGCATTGCATCCATGCATCATGTCTAAATTTCTTTTAAACTAGAAATGGGGATGTTCAAACCCTAGCACCAAATGCAATTCAAATAGGTTCAACCAAAATATTTTCAATGACCTCAAAATATCCTTTTAAAATGTTCATGATTTATGGAAAAAGGTGAAAGCCTCTACCAGAGATAATGCATATTTTTCTAGGACATTTTGGTCACTGAATTAAATCATTATGGTATTTGAGTTGGAGTTTAAAAGTTACCATTAAATATTGGTTGCTCCAAATATTCTGAAATTTATTGTGTGGTTTGAAAATAATTCAAATATTCGTCACAAAAATTTACAGAATTAACCAAAGTGTTTTGGTTAGTATTTTATTTGCAAAACAGCAGCATAAATTAGAAAAAAACTGAAACAAATAATTAAGAAAGGGAGAGAAGGCCACCAGGCCACCTACCTAACTTACCTGGCGCCCACCAACCGGCCCAGCCGGCCCAGCCCATCTCCACTCCCTCCCCTGTCGTCTTCCTCCCTGCCAGGAGGACGGGCACGCGCCCGGCGCGCGCGGCCACGCGCCCCGGCCACCTCCTGCTTCCCGGCCACCTCCTGCTTCCCCCGGGCCTCCCTAGCGACGCCACGATGAGGCCTCGTGTGCCCTCTCTCCTCTCCCTCACTTGCTGCTCTCCTTCCCCTCTCCCTCTTCGTTCTTCGCCCGACCAGAGAGCCGCCGTCGTCGTTTGCTGCCACCACGCCCACCATGCTCCTCTCGCCTCCCCGTGCAGTCTGCAAGCTCCGCCGTTCCGCCCTCGTCCTCCTCGTCGTCTCACACGACCAGAAGATCCCCTGGATGCCGCTAGCCTCGCCGTTCCCCTCCTCGGCCACCGAGGATCGCCATCGTCAAATTCGTCGCCGTCCGGCCTCCCTCAAGCTCGCCGTCCACCTCTACAGGGTCTACGTGAGCTCTCCGTCCGTTTCCCCCTCTCTGTTTCGTCGTTCGCGCGCCGTAGCTAGGTTATCCACCGCGGCCGAGAGCTTCTCGCCGCCGGCCATGGCGTGGCCGTGGCCACAGCCACCGCAGCTCGTCTCTGAGCCCACCGTCGTGCTCACCGCGATCTCAAGAGTCTGTAGCACGCCCCAGCTCCTCCTGCCGTGCTCCCTAAAGCCAAACCCGCAGGTGCCCGAACTCCGACGGCCGCCTAGGTCGTCGCCGGCGCCGATTCCGGCCAGCCCGACCCCAACCGACTCCACAGGAAGACGCGGCGCTCTTCCAGCTATCCGTAGAGCCCCTCCTCCGTCCGTTTGGTCGCCGGAGCAAGAAACCCGAAGGTCTCCGCCGCTTCGGCCTCGTCGGCGACTCAACGCCGGCGGGATTGACTCGTTTGTCCAGGGGTTTGACCTCCCCTGGGTCCATGACAGGTGGGCCCCCGCCATCAGGTGATTAGCTTAAGCTAATCACCACCTACTCTAACCCCCTGACACTGACATGTGGGCCCTAATGACCCTAATCTTTAATTAAACTAAACTAACCCCCCCTGTCTAACCTGTGTCACTGACGTGTGGCCCCCACACGTCAGGTTTGACTCTGGGCGACCCAGTTGACCTGCTGACCTCAGCCTTACGCCATGCTGACGCAATATTCCTTTTCTGGAATTTAGTTTATTTTATAAATATTCAGAAAATTCCAGAAAATTGTATAAACTTCTATAATTCATAGAAAATTAACCGTAACTCCAAATGAAATAAATTATATATGAAAAATTATCAGAAAAATTCAAGGAATCCATCTGTACTATTTTCATGCATGTTAGAACAACTTATCACTACTGTTTAGGACAAATGAAGTGAATGGCATTTAAATAATCACATATGGAGTTTGAATTTGAATCTTGTATTCAAACCAACCCCATTTAACTTGTTGCTAGATGCATTAGCCCAAAACACATTCATTTTGCCATGTCATGATCATGCATCATATTGTGCATTGCATTGATTGTGTTTCCTTCTGTTTGCCGGTGTTGTTCCCCCTCGGTAGACGCTGTACCGGTGATGTGATCGTTGACACTGATGAAGACTCAATGTTATCTTCAGAAGTGCCAGGCAAGCAAACCCCCTTGTTCATTCTGATAAAATCCCACTCTCTCGCTCCTGCTCTCTTTTACTGCATTAGGACAACAATGATATATTTGTTACTTGCTGCGGTAGCTGAACCCCTTTATCCTCTGCATGACCTGTCATTGCCACAGTAAATAGATGAAACCCACTAGCATGAGTAGGAGTTGTTTGAGCCCTGTTGTGCCTACTCATTCATGCTTGTTTGTCATGCCTGCTACTGCTTAGAGTTGTGTCAGGTCTGATTCATCGGGGATGAATCAGAGGCGTGTGAACATGTCCTAATATGTGTGAGCTAAGTGTGTGAACACGATTTGGTAAAGGTAGCGGTGAGAGGCCATGTAGGAGTACATGGTGGGTTGTCTCATTGCAGCCATCCTCAGGAACTGAGTTCTGTGTTTGTGATCCATGACCAGCTACTACCACACATTGGAATGCTTAAGTGCCCCTCTCGACTTATTAATCAACATGATCTCTGTCCAGGAGTTGCAACTAGTTTCTGGTGTTTGTAGGTAGTGTTAGTAGTCTACCAAGTGGCACCCGATACAGGTGGGCTTGGGACAGACTAGGCACAGTGGCACGGTGTACCAAGTGGCACCCGGATGGTGGGCTTGGGAACCCTGCTCACATCGTTTGGGGCCGTGAGCGACACCCCGGCCGGATCTCCTTGCGGATGGAACCCGAATAGGCGATAAACCTGGACTAGAGACTTGTTCGGTTAGTCAGGTCGTGGCCGACTCCCTCGCCCGGCTTCCGCTTGAAGGTTGCCGAGGTACATGACGTGTACAGGGCGGTAAGTGGCGGGAGCGTGTGTGAAGAAGTACACCCCTGCAGGGATATCATTATCTATTCGAATAGCCGGATTCCTCGGATATGGAAACGTGGACCCCTTGCATAGTTCATAGACAAGTGAAAGTGGATACTCTAAAATACGCAAGATAAGCGTGAGTGCTATGGATGGCGTTCTCGTAGGGAGACGGGAGCGGATCCATAGTGGTGTATTGATATGGTGAATATGTGGACTCGTGTGCGCCACCTCAAAAGAGTTACATTGCAGTCGTAGTTCAGGTTAGCCACCGAGTCAAAGCTGGCTTGCTGCAGTTAAACCCCACCATCCCCTTGTTGATAAAGATGCATATGTAGATAGTTCTGATATAAGTCTTGCTGGGTACATTTGTACTCACGTTTGCCTATTTTACGTTTTTGCAGAGAGACTTCAGTCTCACTGGTAGTTTCGCGTGGACTTCGACGTTTAGCTTGTTACCTCAGCTACGATCTTGTGCCCTCGGCAGGATCTGGTAGATAGTCAGGCTTCTCAGCCTTTTTCATTTATAGATGTCTGTACTCACACATGATAGCTTCCGCTTGTGCTTTGACTTGTATGCTCTGATTGTTGGGTCATGAGACCCATGTTTGTAATATCTCGCTCCTCGGAGCCTATTGAGTAAAATACTTGAGTCCTAGAGTCATGTTGTGTTGCCATGTTGTGTTTGCACATATCGAGCATATCGTGTGTATGTTATTGAAATGCTTGGTATGTATGGGATCTGACTATCTAGTTGTTTATCTTTAGTAGCCTCTCTTTCCGGGAAATGTCTCCAAGTGTTTCCACTGAGCCATGGTAGCTTGCTACTGCTCCGGAACACTTAGGCTGGCCGGCATGTGTCCTTCTTCGTTCTTGTGTCTGTCCCTTCGGGGAAATGTCACACGATGAATACCGGAGTCCTGTTAGCCCGCTACAGCCCGGTTCACCGGAGTCCTGCTAGCCCAGTGCTACAGCCATGATTCACTCGATGATGACCGACACGTTCGATGCTTGGTCATGGATGCCGGTCCCTGTAAGTCTGTGCCACTTTGGGTTTACGACTAGCCATGTCATCCCGGGCTCCTTATCATATGGATGCTAGCGACACTATCATATACGTGTGCCAAAAGGCGCAAACGGTCCCGGGCAAAGGTAAGGCGACACCCGTGGAATACCGTGCGTGAGGCCGCAAAGTGATATGAGGTGTTACATGCTAGATCGATGTGGCATTGAGTCGGGGTCCTGACACTTAGCTGCGACCCCGTAATTGCCTAAGTTAAAAACATTCCGAGTGGAGAGCAATCCTCCCACGGGGCGGGGGGGGAGGGGCTTAGCTGCGACTCCGTAATTGCCTAAGTTAAAAACATTCCAAGTGCAGAGCAATCCTCCCACTCGGGGGCTTAGCTACGACCCCGTAATGGCCTAAGTTGAAAACATTCCGAGTGGGGAGCAATTCTTCCACTCGGGGGATTAGCTGCAAACCTTTGATCGCCTAAGTTAAAACCATTCCGAGTGGAGAGCAATCCTCACACTCGGGGGCTTACTTGCGACCCCGTAATC
>NW_025229092.1:0-15182 GCF_018294505.1 Triticum aestivum | reverse complement strand
TAAAATGTCCATCATTTTAGCCTTGGTTCAGAACCTCTGGCAAAAGTGGTGCACATTTTCCTAGGCCATCCTAGGGTTTTTGAATTAAATCATAGATATTTGAATTTGGGCATTTAAAATAATATAAAATATTTAAATGCTCAAATATCTCCAAACTAAAATGTTTCATGTTGGAAATAATCCAACTATGGACCAGGAGTAGTTTGGTGAATTTTGGAGTTGCCTAGGTATTTTAATTAATTCAACAAAGTTGCAGATATATTAAATAAAACAGAAAACAGAAAAGAAAGGGGAAAGACTTACCTGTGCGGCCCAGCCAGCTGGCCGGCCCAGCTAGCAGCCGACCCAGCCCAACACTGTAGCTCCCCGTCGTCTTCCTCCCCACGCCCCGAAGCTGCTGCGTGCTCGCGCGCGCGCGGCCGCGCGGCCACCTCCTGCTTGCCGATGCCCTCCTGGCCGCGTGGACGACGTCCGCAGCCCGTGCCGATCCCCCCTGCTCTCGCTCACTCTCCCCCGTTTCTCCCTCGCTCTCTCTCGCTCTCGGCCGAAGCACACCGTCGCCGCCGTTCGCCGTAGCCACTGTCTCCGGCCACCCCTCGCTCCCCCGAGTAGCTCAGAAGCTCCGCCACAACTCCCTCTTCCTCCCCACCGCTCCACGAGTCCCCGGAAGCCCTGCATCGCCGCCACGTCGCCGTTCCCCTCTTCGGGCTCCGAACACCGTCGCTGACGAATTCGCCGTCTCCAGCGCGTCCCCGAGCCCGCTTCGACGCCCACTGCAACCGCGGTGAGCTACGCCACCGTTTCCCCCTCTTCTCCCCCTCGTTCCCTCACCGTAGCTTCATCTCCACCACGGCCGAACCTCCGCCGTCGCCGAGCTCGCCGTCGACGCAGCTCCGGTGACCATTTGGTCACCCTGGCGAGTCCAACGCGTTCACAGAACCCAGTAGAGCATCCCTAGCACCTCACTTTGCTCGACTTCGAGCTCCAGCACCACTCCCGTGCACGACCGAACCCCGGCGGCCGCAGCCGAGCTCACCGCCGTCAACTCCGGCCACCCCGACCCCAACGGACTCCGCCAAGAGCCGCGGGTCGTCCTCAGCTTCACTCCGGTGATCTCCGCGGTCCATTTGGTGGCCGAAACGACCAAAACCACTATCGCCGCCGCACTGTTGGTCGCCGCCGGCCAGAACTTCGGCGAGCTGACGTGGCCTAGTTGATTAACCACTAATCCACCACCTACTGACGCTGACAAGTGGGCCCCAGGGCTTAGTCAAAGCTAACCAGCCCGGGGTCAACGCGGGATTAGCCCCTGTGACACTGACGTGTGGACCCCACATGTCAGGTTTGACCCGAGCCAGCTCTGTTGACCTGCTGATGTCACTGTGATGTCAGGCTGACGCAGTAAATGATATTTCTGGATTTAAATTAAATCAGGAAATTCCAGAATATTATTTAAACTTCAAAAATTCATAACTTTTATTCTGTAACTCCAAATTGGACAAATTATATATGAAAAATGATCAGAAAAATCCAATCTATCCATCTGTACTATTTTCATGCATGATCAAACAAGTTAAATTGATGTTTTAATCAGAACAAGAAAAGGCACTTTAAAAGGCCATATTTGAATTTGAAATTTGAATCTTTGATTCAAATTTGTTCAAACCCTCCTGGCTTTAGTTGCATTAGCCCAACACACTCATATTGCCATGTTTCATGCATGCATCATATTGTTGCACATTGTTTGGTGATGCCTGTGTATCGTTATCCTTTGCGACAGGATCTATCCCCGAGGAGTACCGTGATTACCCTAACGAAGAATCGTATCCGTGCAACGAACCATCAGGCAAGCAACCAACCATTTGATCATATCGATACAATCCCATGTTCTCGCTCCTTCTCTATTTTACTGCATTAAGACAACGCGATTCAAACTGCTGTGTGCTGCGGTAGTTGAACCCATTTCCTCTGCATGACCTGTCATTGCCACAGTAACTAGATGAAACCCACTAGCATGTGTAGGAGTTGATTGAGCCATATGTATGTGTTGTTCCTACCTTGCTATGCCTGCTATGCTTAGAGTTGTGTCAGGTCTGGTTCATCTAGGTGATGGGCTAGAGTGAAATGGTTATGTCGGTAATAAGAGTGGTGCGGTGAACACGATTTGGTAAAGGTATCGATGAGAGGCCATGTAGGAGTACATGGTGGGTTGTTTCATTGAAGCCGACCTTAAGCACTGAGATCTGTATGTGTGATTTAAGATACAGCTACTACCATGCATTGGGCCCTGAAATATGACCCCGCTCGACTTCTTATTCACCCTAGCTCTCTGTCCAGGAGTTGCAAGTAGTTTCTGGTGTTTGTAGCCTACTGGAGGCCGTGGACAGCGCTGACCGTAGGGGTGGGCTGTGATGCGGTAGGTACGTGGCCGGGTGTACCGAATACCCGTTAGGTATCTCGGGAACCCTGTTCACATCGTTCGGGGCCGTATGGGAAACCTCGGCCGGACTCCCTGCGGATGGAACTTGAATAGGCGATAAACCTGGACTAGAGGCTTAAGTGTTTAGGTAGGTCGTGGTCTACACCCACGTCGGCTTTCGCTTGAAGTCTGCCGAGCACATGTCGTGTGCAGACGCTAAGTGGTGGAAACATGTATGAAGAAGTACACCCCTGCAGGGTTAACATGATCTATTCGAATAGCCGCGTCCGCGGTAAAGGACTACTTGGTTGCCTATACAGTTCATAGACAAGTAAATGGAAACTACTAAAATTCTCAAGATAAGTGTGAGTGCCGAGGATGGCTCTTCCGTAGGAAGACGGAGGTGGATCCTTGGTAGTGTATTGAAGTGGTGAGTAGTGGACTCGTGTGCGCAAAACCATTTCAAGTGGGAGTATCGTAGGATAGTCTAGCCAAGAGTCAAAGCTGGCTTGCTGCAATAACTCCACCAACCCTTCTTGATAATATGCATGTATGTAGGATCTGATGTAAGTCTTGCTGAGTACCTTTGTACTCATGTTGCTATAATCTACATTTTTACAGAAGATGCTGCAACCCCTTCTGATGGGTTCTATGTAGACGTTGACATCAACGAGTAGGCTAAAGACCCAGGTGGTGACCCTGAGCTTGTGATGGACCACGTAGTATAGCTAGGCTTTCCAAGCCTCTTTTATTTTACTAGTTGTCTGTACTCAGACAAGTTACTTCCGCTGCTGGCTTGTATGACTGTATGACTTGTATGTTGGGTCGTGAGACCCGTACCTTTGTGTATGTTATGTATGGCTCCCTGAGCCTTAAATAAAGTACTTGTGTCATAGAGTCATGTTGTGATGCTTCGTTGTATTTGCACATATCGAGCATATTGTGTGTATGATTGAAATGCTTGGTATGTGTGGGATCTGACTATCTAGTTGTTTATCTTTAGTAGCCTCTCTTACCGGGAAATGTCTCCTAGTATTACCGCTGAGCCATGGTAGCTTGCTACTGCTCTGGAACACTTAGGCTGGCCGGCATGTGTCCTTCTTCGTTCCTGTGTCTGTCCCTTCGGGGAAATGTCACGCTTTGAGTACCGGAGTCCTGTTAGCCCGCTACAGCCCGGTTTACCGGAGTCCTGCTAGCCCAGTGCTACAGCCCGGACCCACTTGCTGATGACCGACACGTTCGAAGCTGGGTCATGGATGCCTGTCCCTGTAAGTCTGTGCCACTTTGGGTTTACAACTAGTCATGTCAGCCTGGGCTCTTTATCATATGGATGCTAGCGACACTATCATATACGTGAGCCAAAAGGCGCAAACGGTCCCGGGCAAAGGTAAGGCGACACCCGTGGGAATACCGTGCGTGAGGCCGCAAAGTGATATGAAGTGTTACCGGCTAGATCGATGTGACATCGAGTCGGGGTCCTGACAGCGTTGAATTAAATCAGGAAATTCCAGAATATTAATTAAACTTCAAAAATTCATAACTTTTATTCTGTAACTCCAAATTGGACAAATTATATATGAAAAATGATCAGAAAAATCCAATCTATCCATCTGTACCATTTCCATGCATGATCAAACAAGTTAAGTTGATGTTTTAATCAGAACAAGAAAAGGCACTTTAAAAGGCCATATTTGAATTTGAAATTTGAATCCTTGATTCAAATTTGTTCAAACCCTTCTGGTTTTAGTTGCATTAGCCCAACACACTCATATTGCCATGTTTCATGCATGCATCATATTGTTGCATATTGTTTGGTGATGTTTGTGTATCGATGTCCTTTGCGACAGGATCTGTCCCCGAGGAGTACCGTGATTACCCTAACGAAGAACCGTATCCGTGCAACGAACCATCAGGCAAGCAACCAACCATCTGATCATATCGATACAATCCCATGTTCTCGCCCCTGCTCTCTTTTACTGCATTAAGACAACGCGATTCAAACTGCTGTGTGTTACGGTAGTTGAACCCATTTCCTCTGCATGACCTGTCATTGCCACAGTAACTAGATGAAACCCACTAGCATGTGTAGGAGTTGATTGAGCCATATGTATGTGTTGTTCCTACCTTGCTAAGCCTGCTATGCTTAGAGTCGTGTCAGGTCTGGTTCATCTGGGTGATGGGCTAGAGTGAAATGATTATGTCGGTAATGAGAGTGGTGTGGTGAACACGATTTGGTAAAGGTATCGATGAGAGGCCATGTAGGAGTACATGGTGGGTTGTTTCATTGAAGCCGACCTTAAGCACTGAGATCTGTATGTGTGATTTAAGAATCAGCTACTACCATGCATTGGGCCCGAAACCAATGGACCCTCTTGACTTCTTATTCACCCTAGTTCTCCGTCCAGGAGTTGCAAGTAGTTTCTGGTGTTTGTAGCCTACTGGAGGCCGTGGACAGCGCTGACCGTAGGGGTGGGCTGTGATGCGGTAGGTACGTGGCCGGGTGTACCGAATACCCGTTAGGTATCTCGGGAACCCTGTTCACATCGTTCGGGGCCGTATGGGAAACCTTGGCCGGACTCCCTGCGGATGGAACCTGAATAGGCGATAAACCTGGACTAGAGGCTTAAGTGTTTAGGTAGGTCGTGGTCTACACCCACGTCGGCTTTCGCTTGAAGTCTGCCGAGCACATGTCGTGTGCAGACGCTAAGTGGTGGAAACATGTATGAAGAAGTACACCCCTGCAGGGTTAACATGATCTATTCGAATAGCCGCGTCCGCGGTAAAGGACTACTTGGTTGCCTATACAGTTCATAGACAAGTAAATGGAAACTACTAAAAGCCTCAAGATAAGTGTGAGTGCCGAGGATGGCTCTTCCGTAGGAAGACGGAGGTGGATCCTCGGTAGTGTATTGAAGTGGTGAGTAGTGGACTCGTGTGCGCAAAACTATTTCAAGTTGGAGTATCGTAGGATAGTCTAGCCAAGAGTCAAAGCTGGCTTGCTGCAATAACTCAACCAACCCTTCTTGATACTGTGCATGTATGTAGGATCTGATGTAAGTCTTGCTGAGTACCTTTGTACTCATGTTGCTATAATCTACATTTTTACAGAAGACGCTGCAACCCCTTCTGATGGGTTCTATGTAGACGTTGACATCAACGAGTAGGCTAAAGACCCAGGTGGTGACCCTGAGCTTGTGAAGGACCACGTAGTATAGCCAGGCTTTCCAAGCCTCTTTTATTTTACTAGTTGTCTGTACTCAGACAAGTTACTTCCGCTGTTGGCTTGTATGATTGTATGACTTGTATGTTGGGTCGTGAGACCCGTACCTTTGTGTGTATGTTATGTATGGCTCATTGAGCCTTAAATAAAGTACTTGTGTCGTAGAGTCATGTTGTGATGCTTCGTTGTATTTGCACATATCGACCATATTGTGTGTATGATTGAAATGCTTGGTATGTGTGGGATCTGACTATCTAGTTGTTTATCTTTAGTAGCCTCTCTTACCGGGAAATGTCTCCTAGTGTTACCGCTGAGCCATGGTAGCTTGCTACTGCTCTGGAACACTTAGGCTGGCCGGCATGTGTCCTTCTTCGTTCCTGTGTCTGTCCCTTCGGGGAAATGTCACGCTTTGAGTACCGGAGTCCTGTTAGCCCGCTACAGCCCGGTTTACCGGAGTCCTGCTAGCCCAGTGCTACAGCCCGGACCCACTTGCTGATGACCGACACGTTCGAAGCTGGGTCATGGATGCCTGTCCCTGTAAGTCTGTGCCACTTTGGGTTTACGACTAGTCATGTCAGCCCGGGCTCTTTATCATATGGATGCTAGCGACACTATCATATACGTGAGCCAAAAGGCGCAAACGGTCCCGGGAAAAAGGTAAGACGACACCCGTGGGGATACCATGCGTGAGGCCGCAAAGTGATATGAGGTGTTACCAGCTAGATCGATGTGACATCGAGTCGGGGTCCTGACAGCGTTGGTATCAGAGCCGGACTGCCTGTAGGTTCTCCAAGCCAAACTGGTCGATGTTGAGTCTAGAAATTCTTTAGTTATATGTAGGGGAATTGTTTGTGGGTTGGAACGTAAGGCTCTTTTTACTCCTTATACCTTATGACATTCTGATCTGAGTCAGTCCATTCTTCCACCGGGGGTTAAGGAATTAGGATCTGTTCTCTCTATCAGGATCACGTGTTACTAATCAGTAGTACCTTATAAGTTTGATGGTTATCAGCCTAGTTCAGTTCTACTACCACATTATGTTGTAGGAATGGTTTCAAGACTTGATATGATGATGATTGAGTGTGTACGAAATCCTTTGTCAAATGTCTCAATATCCTTTTTGAGCATTTACAGCTGTTATGCTGCCGAAATTTTGCTAGAAATTCTAATGCCTTTGCATTATAATTGTGCTTTCAGATGGCCACTCGCGACCTCAATCAAGTGGTTCGCCTGACTCGATGCCTAGATGTACCCGGCCATACTGCTAAGTTGGTTAGGGTAATGACTGAGGCTGGATACCGCTGGTATCCTGAGTACACGGTCGAAGAGCAATTCCGAGACTTTAATCAAAGCCAGTATCTCTGCACTGTCAGGATATTTCCATCTTATCCTGGATCCACTGAGCCTCTTCACTGCTCCTATGGACTCGGGGTTACTATCGAGATGGCTGTGCAGGATGCCGCCTACTCTATGATGACCATTATGCGAGTCAGATCTGGTCTATTTCGGGACTCCGATTTCCGGTATATGCCAGGATCACTTCCGGGAGCACAAGGATATTTCCAGGCTATCTATGCTGATTCTACTCAGGAGGATTCACGGACTCGCACCACTGCTGAGATGCTCGAGGATAAGGACCGTGAAAATCGGGCCTTAAGGTTAGAGCTCTTCAATACCCGTGCTGACCACTGGGCCACTTTGACTCGGTTCGCACCGGCGGTGCAAGCTGGATATTCAGATATGCGCGATCTCTATCCAGTGAGATCTGCTCTGCTGGACGTGATGGTTTGGCGTGATGTAGGAGGCATCACCCCACCTCGCGGTCCCCGTAGGCCACCGTTTGTTGGTCCAAGGCCTCATCCTAGCCCCTATGGTCCACAAGCTCCGCGAGACCGTCTGTTTCCGGATGATCATGTTGAACTTCCGGGCTATGGAGGTGACTTCTACGAGGACTACTACGGATCGGTCTGAGTTAGTAGTAGTATCACTAGTTCGCACTAGCTGTGTCGTCTATCGTCCCGCGTGACTCATGGGATATGACCTAGTTTGTACTCTTTCCGGAGATGTAGAAAAATAATGTATAGGAGCTTGGAATTCCTCCGATGAGATGTAATCCTTTTCTCACCGTAATAGTACTTTGTTTGGTCTTGTACTAAACTCTGTATGGTGTGTATGACGATGGAATAAGGAAGCAGTTTATGTATCTACCATGTCATACGGATGATCATCTTGCATTTCGAGTTATTCCTTACATTATGTATCCTATGTCGGAATTTTACCATCCTGACTAAATCATTGTCTTGTCTATCTAGGATGGTCAACACGCGCGCTAATCCTGCTTCCCAAGAGCAGGCCGAAGGCAGTGAAGCCAGAAATGAACATCTGCCTCAACCTCCTTCACTAGCCGAGGTTATGATGGAAGCTGAGAGAAACAAACGGGAGACAAACCATTTGCTGGAGCGTATTGAACAGAACACAGCACACCATCAGAGGGCTAACGTGGTGTCACTCAGTGATTTTATCAAATTGCATCCACCCACGTTCCACCACTCCGTCGAACCTCTCGACGCTGATGACTCGCTTCGCAGTATCTCTCACAAGCTGCATTCCGCGCTGGTAGCTGAGGCTGACAAGGTCACCTTTGCTGCATATCATCTTGAAGGCCCCGCCAGTCTATGGTGGGAGAATTATGGAGCTATGCGCCCAGCGGGCCATGTCACAACTTGGGCTGAATTCAGCGACGCTTTCCGTGAACATCACATTCCGGAGGGTCTCATGGACCGCAAGCGTGAAGAATTTTGCAATTTCACCCAAGGCCGACTTTCTGTGGATGTCTATAGCAGGGAGTTTGGTAATCTTGCACGATATGGAACCGAGGAAGTTTCTACTGACGCCAAGAAGCAAGCAAGGTTCCGTAAGGGCCTTAGTCCTGAGCTTCGCCGCGACCTCCGTCTGCATGAGTGCACATCCTTCTCGAAACTTGTCAACAAAGCCATCAGTGCTGAAACTGGTCAGACTGACTATGACGCAACACGCAAGCATGGACGTGACACGGGTTCCTCATCCGGTGCTGGTCCTCAGAAGCGCCGCGTGTGGGTACCCAACACCGCCCTGCCACCCAGGTTCACACCGAGGCCATCTTTCCAGGCGCCTCGCCCCGCTCAACAGTCTGCTCCAGCTAAGCCCTATGGGGGTCCAACCAATAATGCTCCTCCACGTACCAGTTCCGTGACTTGTTTCAAGTGTGGGGAATCTGGTCACTATATGCGTGAGTGTCCCCAGACCAACCCCAATCAATCTGCTAAAGCTGTTGGTCGTGGCAAGCCGACAGGAAAAGTGTTTCATGCTAAACCGGTCACCGCTTCACGTGGCCATGTCAACTGTATCTCTGCCGAAGAAGCTCAAGAGGACCCCAACGTCGTTCTCGGTACGCTTCTTGTTAATTGCCACCCGGCATCTGTTCTTTTCGATACAGGAGCCTCTCATTCTTTTATATCTGAAAATTATGCTCGTTTGCATAACGTTGCATTCTGTGATCTGCCGTCCACTATGGAAATCTCTACCCCTGGGTCTAGATGGCAGACCTCTAGGGTAAGTTATAGGAATGAAATCCAAGTCGATAAACTTGTCTTCCTTGCATCTTTGATAGCCCTTAAATCTTCAGATATTAATATCATTTTGGGTATGGACTGGATGTCAGCTCATCATGCCAAAATTGATTGCTTCTCTAGGACTGTTCAACTCACCCACCCTTCGGGCAAGATAGTCAATGTCTTGACTCGAATAGCCAAGCGACAACTATATTCTCTTAACGCCAACCCTTTGCCAGACCTTGAGGACGTTCCCGTAGTCCGTGACTTTCTGGATGTCTTTCCAGAAGAATTGCCAGGGGTTCCACCTGACAGGGATGTTGAGTTCGTAATAGACCTCATCCCCGGAACCGTTCCGATTGCTAGAAGGCCTTATAAGATGGCACCCCTAGAGCTAGCCGAGCTTAAGAAACAACTCGATGAGTCCTTGAAAAAGGGTTTCATCCGCCCCAGTTCATCTCCGTGGGCTTGCCCCGTCCTATTCGTCAAGAAGAAAGATGGTACGGACCGGATGGTTGTAGATTACCGACCTGTCAATTTGGTCACAATCAAGAACAAATATCCACTTCCCAGGATCAACGACCTGTATGATCAGCTCGCTGGATCTTCAGTCTTCTCTAAGATGGATTTGAGGTTGGGCTACCATCAAATCAAAATCAGAAACGGGGACATTCCTAAAACGGCCTTTGTTACTCGTTATGGCCAATACGAGTACACCGTCATGTCCTTCGGTTTAACCAACGCTCCAGCCACCTTTTCTCGGTTAATGAACTCAATCTTCATGGAGTATTTGGATAAATTCGTCGTAGTTTATCTCGATGATATACTCATCTACTCCAAGAACGAGGAAGAACATGCCGAACATCTAAGGCTAGTGTTGAAGAAACTTCGAGAGCATCGCCTTTATGCCAAATTTTCTAAATGTGAATTCTGGTTATCAGAAGTGACCTATCTGGGTCATGTAATATCTGGTAAAGGTATTGCTGTTAACCCTGAGCGAGTTCAAGCCGTCCTTGATTGGACTCCACCCGAATCGGTCAAGCAAGTTCGGAGTTTTCTAGGCTTAGCGAGCTATTGCCGTCGCTTTGTCGAGAACTTCTCCAAGGTTGCCAAACCTCTAACCGAACTCCTCAAGAAAGATAAGAAGTTCGAATGGACTCCACAATGTGAGCACAGTTTTCAGGAACTGAAAAGACGCCTGACCTCTGCTCCCGTGCTGGTACCGCCAGACTTCTCCAAGGACTTTATTATCTACTGCGACGCCTCGCGACAAGGACTAGGTTGCATCCTTATGCAAGATCGACACGTAATTGCTTACGCTTCACGGCAATTGCACCCACATGAGGAGAATTATCCTACTCATGATCTAGAACTTGCAGCCGTAGTCTATGCACTTAAGACCTGGCGACATTACCTCCTCGGTAATCGTTGCGAAATATTCACTGATCACCAAAGTCTGAAGTAC
Source organism: Triticum aestivum (assembly GCF_018294505.1). NCBI lineage: Eukaryota > Viridiplantae > Streptophyta > Magnoliopsida > Poales > Poaceae > Triticum > Triticum aestivum. Next base: position 4,488 of record NW_025229092.1, on the reverse strand, counting down.
ATCTTCACCCAACCGGATTTGAATCTCAGGCAGAGACGTTGGGTTGAATTGATCACAGACTTCGACTTAGGAATAACCTACACCCCAGGGAAAGCCAACGTCATGGCTGATGCGCTAAGTCGTAAATCTTATTGTAACAATCTGATGTTACAACAAAGTCAACCGCTTCTCCATGAGGAATTTCGGAAGCTTAACCTTCACATTGTACCTCAAGGTTTTCTTTCCACCTTGGTGGCAAAACCTACTCTTACGGATCAAATCATCGCCGCCCAAAAGCGAGATAAGGGAATATCTAAAATCAAGGAGAACATTGCTAGCGGAGGTGCTAGTTGTTTCTCCACAAATGATCATGGTGTTGTGTACTTTGAGAATCGTCTAGTGGTTCCCAAGAACCAGCGTCTGCGGCAGTTGATCCTTAAGTAGGCCCATGAATCTCCTCTCACCATTCATCCCGGTAGTACTAAGATGTATCAGGACCTACGCCAGAGGTTCTGGTGGACTAGGATGAAGAGAGAAATTGCTCAGTATATTGCCAATTGCGACGTCTGTCGTCGTGTAAAAGCAGAGCATCAACGACCTACTGGCACCCTTCAACCCTTAGCTATTCCTGAATGGAAATGGGATAAAATTGGTATGGATTTCATTACCGGTTTTCCCAGAACCAAAAGAGGGAATAATGCTATTTTCGTCGTGGTCGATCGTCTTTCCAAAGTAGCTCATTTCTTACCTGTTCGTGAGAGTATAACCGCTAGCCTACTGGCAGACTTATACATCTCCCGAATAGTGTCCCTCCATGGTGTTCCTTTGGAAATCAATTCGGATCAAGGAAGTCTCTTCACCTCTCGATTTTGGGAAAGTTTCCAAAATGCTATGGGAACCCGTCTCTCCTTTAGCACCGCTTTCCACCCTCAGTCAAGTGGTCAAGTGGAACGCGTCAATCAGATTCTAGAAGACATGCTTCGAGCCTCTGTTATCTCTTTCGGAATGGACTGGGAGAAGTGCCTTCCATTTGCCGAATTCGCTTACAACAACAGCTATCAATCTAACTTGGGTAAAGCCCCTTTTGAAGTTCTCTATGGACGACGATGTCGAACACCCCTTAACTGGTCAGAGACCGGGGAAAGACAATTCTTTGGCCCGGATATGATTCAGGAAGCAGAAGAACAAGTTCGTATCGTTCGTGAAAAGTTGAAAACAGCCCAATCCCGTCAAAAGAGTCAATATGACCGAAAACATAAGGCTATGACTTTCGAGGTTGACGAGAAGGCTTACCTTCGGGTCACCCCTCTGAAGGGAACCCATCGTTTCGGTATCAAAGGCAAATTGGCTCCTCGTTACATTGGACCTTTTCGCATTCTTGCCAAACGAGGAGAAGTTGCCTACCAATTGGAACTACCTCCGCACCTCTCCAGAGTTCATGATGTCTTCCACGTTTCTCAACTCAGGCGTTGCTTCTCGGATCCTATCCGTGAAGTGGACCACGAAACGCTTGATCTCCAAGATAATCTTACATATCGAGAGTACCCCATTCGTATCCTCGATCAAGCCAAACGTACCACGCGACGTCATAATATCAAGTTTCTCAAGGTTCAATGGTCGCACCATTCTGAGGATGAAGCAACTTGGGAAAGGGAGGATCGTCTTCGACTTGAATATCCCGCCTTCTTCTCGGAGGAACCCAAATCTCGGGACGAGATTCTTTTGAGTGGGGGTGAGTTGTCACACCCTAGCTAGTCATGCATTAGAGTGCTGCATCATGTTTACTCTTTCATCAGAAACTTGAAATGGGGATGACAGAACCCCCAGTCCCCTCTGAAACCAACTAGGGTTACTAAAATAATTTTTCAATGAACCTGAAATGCCCTTCTAAAATGTCCATCATTTTAGCCTTGGTTCAGAACCTCTGGCAAAAGTGGTGCACATTTTCCTAGGCCATCCTAGGGTTTTTGAATTAAATCATAGATATTTGAATTTGGGCATTTAAAATAATATAAAATATTTAAATGCTCAAATATCTCCAAACTAAAATGTTTCATGTTGGAAATAATCCAACTATGGACCAGGAGTAGTTTGGTGAATTTTGGAGTTGCCTAGGTATTTTAATTAATTCAACAAAGTTGCAGATATATTAAATAAAACAGAAAACAGAAAAGAAAGGGGAAAGACTTACCTGTGCGGCCCAGCCAGCTGGCCGGCCCAGCTAGCAGCCGACCCAGCCCAACACTGTAGCTCCCCGTCGTCTTCCTCCCCACGCCCCGAAGCTGCTGCGTGCTCGCGCGCGCGCGGTCGCGCGGCCACCTCCTGCTTGCCGACGCCCTCCTGGCCGCGTGGACGACGTCCGCAGCCCGTCCCGATCCCCCCTGCTCTCGCTCACTCTCCCCCGTTTCTCCCTCGCTCTCTCTCGCTCTCGGCCGAAGCACACCGTCGCCGCCGTTCGCCGTAGCCACTGTCTCCGGCCACCCCTCGCTCCCCCGAGTAGCTCAGAAGCTCCGCCACAACTCCCTCTTCCTCCCCACCGCTCCACGAGTCCCCGGAAGCCCTGCATCGCCGCCACGTCGCCGTTCCCCTGTTCGGGCTCCGACCACCGTCGCCGACGAATTCGCCGTCTCCAGCGCGTCCCCGAGCCCGCTTCGACGCCCACTGCAACCGCGGTGAGCTACGCCACCGTTTCCCCCTCTTCTCCCCCTCGTTCCCTCACCGTAGCTTCATCTCCACCACGGCCGAACCTCCGCCGTCGCCGAGCTCGCCGTCGACGCAGCTCCGGTGACCATTTGGTCACCCCGGCGAGTCCAACGCGTTCACAGAACCCAGTAGAGCATCCCTAGCGCCTCACTTTGCTCGACTTCTTGCTCCAGCACCACTCCCGTGCACGACCGAACCCCGACGGCCGCAGCCGAGCTCACCGCCGTCAACTCCGGCCACCCCGACCCCAACGGACTCCGCCAAGAGCCGCGGGTCGTCCTCAGCTTCACTCCGGTGATCTCCGCGGTCCATTTGGTGGCCGAAACGACCAAAACCACTATCGCCGCTGCACTGTTGGTCGCCGCCGGCCAGAACTCCGGCGAGCTGACGTGGCCTAGTTGATTAACCACTAATCCACCACCTACTGACGCTGACAAGTGGGCCCCAGGGCTTAGTCAAAGCTAACCAGCCCGGGGTCAACGCGGGATTAGCCCCTGTGACACTGACGTGTGGACCCCACACGTCAGGTTTGACCCGAGCCAGCTCTGTTGACCTGCTGATGTCACTGTGATGTCAGGCTGACGCAGTAAATGATATTTCTGGATTTAAATTAAATCAGGAAATTCCAGAATATTATTTAAACTTCAAAAATTCATAACTTTTATTCTGTAACTCCAAATTGGACAAATTATATATGAAAAATGATCAGAAAAATCCAATCTATCCATCTGTACTATTTTCATGCATGATCAAACAAGTTAAATTGATGTTTTAATCAGAACAGGAAAAGGCACTTTAAAAGGCCATATTTGAATTTGAAATTTGAATCTTTGATTCAAATTTGTTCAAACCCTCCTGGCTTTAGTTGCATTAGCCCAACACACTCATATTGCCATGTTTCATGCATGCATCATATTGTTGCACATTGTTTGGTGATGCCTGTGTATCGTTATCCTTTGCGACAGGATCTGTCCCCGAGGAGTACCGTGATTACCCTAACGAAGAATCGTATCCGTGCAACGAACCATCAGGCAAGCAACCAACCATTTGATCATATCGATACAATCCCATGTTCTCGCTCCTGCTCTATTTTACTGCATTAAGACAACGCGATTCAAACTGCTGTGTGCTGCGGTAGTTGAACCCATTTCCTCTGCATGACCTGTCATTGCCACAGTAACTAGATGAAACCCACTAGCATGTGTAGGAGTTGATTGAGCCATATGTATGTGTTGTTCCTACCTTGCTATGCCTGCTATGCTTAGAGTTGTGTCAGGTCTGGTTCATCTGGGTGATGGGCTAGAGTGAAATGGTTATGTCGGTAATAAGAGTGGTGCGGTGAACACGATTTGGTAAAGGTATCGATGAGAGGCCATGTAGGAGTACATGGTGGGTTGTTTCATTGAAGCCGACCTTAAGCACTGAGATCTGTATGTGTGATTTAAGATACAGCTACTACCATGCATTGGGCCCTGAAATATGACCCCGCTCGACTTCTTATTCACCCTAGCTCTCTGTCTAGGAGTTGCAAGTAGTTTCTGGTGTTTGTAGCCTACTGGAGGCCGTGGACAGCGCTGACCGTAGGGGTGGGCTGTGATGCGGTAGGTACGTGGCCGGGTGTACCGAATACCCGTTAGGTATCTCGGGAACCCTGTTCACATCGTTCGGGGCCGTATGGGAAACCTCGGCCGGACTCCCTGCGGATGGAACCTGAATAGGCGATAAACCTGGACTAGAGGCTTAAGTGTTTAGGTAGGTCGTGGTCTACACCCACGTCGGCTTTCGCTTGAAGTCTGCCGAGCACAT
>NW_025229091.1:28327-28959 GCF_018294505.1 Triticum aestivum | reverse complement strand
TATCATCATTTCACCCACATAGCATGTGCAAAAGAGTAGAGAGGGTTACGGCAAAAACTGGACGCACTTCGTGTACAAACTGGACAATATCTTTCGAAGTATCAGGGTTTCAGACGAGAACTCATCTGTTACATGGGCACTTCATTTTTTTAACTTATTACAACTCCAGACTTTTTTGCGTTCCATACACACCATTCAAAGCGACATCATCAATTTCCAAAACTTTCTGACATCATTTGCTATTTTTAGTCATTTACTGAGTTGTTTAGAGAGCTAAATGACCGTGAAATTGAAAATTACTACAAAATGAACTCTGAAAATGTCGAAACTTGGCATGGTATCATCATTTCACCCACATAGCATGTGCAAAAGAGTAGAAAGGGTTACGGCAAAAACTGGACGCACTTCGTGTACAAACTGGACAATCTCTTTCGGAGTATCAGGGTTTCGGACGAGAACTCATCTGTTACACTAGCACTTAATTTTTTTAAACTTATTACAACACAAGACTTTTTTGCGTTCCGTACGCACCATTCAAAGCGACGTCATCAATTTTCAACACTTTCTGACATCATTTGCTATTTTTCAGTCATTTACCGATTTGGTTAGAGAGCTAAATGACCGTGAAATTG
>NW_025229091.1:27413-28317 GCF_018294505.1 Triticum aestivum | reverse complement strand
AGGGTTACGGCAAAAACTGGACGCACTTCGTGTACAAACTGGACAATATCTTTCGGAGTATCAGGGTTTCGGACGAGAACTCATCTGTTACATGGGCACTTAATTTTATTAAACTTATTACAACTCAAGACTTTTTTTGCGTTCCGTACGCACCATTCAAAGCGACGTCATCAATTTTCAATACTTTCTGACATCATTTGCTATTTTTCAGTCATTTACCGATTTGTTTAGAGAGCTAAATGACCGTGAAATTGAAAATCTCTACAAAATGAACTCTGAAAAAGTCGAAACTTTTCATGGTATCATCATTTCACCCACATAGCATGTGCAAAAGAGTAGAGAGGGTTACGGCAAAAACTGGACGCACTTCGTGTACAAACTGGACAATCTCTTTCGAAGTATCAGTGTTTCTGACGAGAACTCATCTGTTACACTAGCACTTCATTTGTTTAAACTTATTACAAATCCAGACTTTTTTGCGTTCCGTACGCACCATTAAAAGTGACGTCATCAATTTTCAACACTTTCTGACATCATTTGCTATTTTTCAGTCATTTACCGATTTGTTTAGAGAGCTAAATGACCGTGAAATTGAAAATCAGTACAAAATGAACTCTGAAAATGTCGAAACTTGGCATGGTATCATCATTTCACCCACATAGCATGTGCAAAAGAGTAGAGAGGGTTACGGTAAAAACTGGACGCACTTCGTGTACAAACTGGACAATCTCTTTCGGAGTATCAGGGTTTCGGACGAGAACTCATCTGTTACACTAGCACTTAATTTTATTAAACTTATTACAACTCAAGACTTTTTTTGCGTTCCGTACGCACCATTCAAAGCGACGTCATCAATTTTCAACACTTTCTGACATCATTTGCTATTTTTCAGTCATTTACCGAT
>NW_025229091.1:19255-20937 GCF_018294505.1 Triticum aestivum | reverse complement strand
TTTCGGAGTATCAGGGTTTCTGACGAGAACTCATCTGCTACACTGGCACTTCATTTTTTAAAACTTATTACAACTCCAGATTTTTTTTGCGTTCCGTACGCACCAGTCAAAGCGACGTCATCAATTTTCAACACTTTCTGATATCATTTGCTATTTTTCAGTCATTTACCGATTTGTTTGGAGAGTTAAATGACCGTGAAATTGAAAATCACTACAAAATGAACTCTAAAAATGTCGAAACTTAGCATGGTATCATCATTTCACCCACATAGCATGTGCAATAGAGTAGAGAGGGTTACGGCAAAAACTGGACGCACTTCGTGTACAAACTGGACAATCTCTTTCGAAGTATAAGGGTTTCTGACGAGAACTCATCTGTTACATGGGCACTTCATTTTTTTAAACTTATTACAACTCCAGACTTTTTTGCGTTCCGTGCACACCATTCAAAGCGACGTGACCTATTTTCAACACTTTCTGACATCATTTGCTATTTTCAGTCATTTACCGATTTGTTTAGAGAGCTAAATGACCGTGAAATTGAAAATCACTACAAAATGAACTCTGAAAATGTCGAAACTTGGCATGGTATCATCAATTCACCCACATAGCATGTGCAAAAGAGTAGAGAGGGTTACGGCAAAAACTGGACGCACTTCATGTACAAACTGGACAATCTCTTTCGAAGTATCAGTGTTTCTGACGAGAACTCATCTGTTACATGGGCACATCATTTTCTTAAACTTATTACAAATCCAGACTTTTTTGCACTCCCTAAGCACCATTCAAAGCGACGTGACCTATTTTCAACACTTTCTGACATCATTTGCTATTTTTCAGTCATTTACCGATTTGTTTAGAGAGCTAAATGGCCGTGAAATTGAAAATCACTACAAAATGAACTCTGAAAATGTCGAACCTTGGCATGGTATCATCATTTCACCCACATAGCATGTGCAAAAGAGTAGAGAGGGTTACGGCAAAAACTGGACGCACTTCGTGTACAAACTGGACAATCTCTTTCGAAGTATCAATGTTTCTGACGAGAACTCATCTGTTACATGGGCACTTCATTTGTTTAAACTTATTACAAATATAGACTTTTTTGCGTTCCGTACGCACCATTCAAAGCGACGTCATCAATTTTCAACACTTTCTGACATCATTTGCTATTTTTCAGTCATTTACCGATTTGTTTAGAGAGCTAAATGACCGTGAAATTGAAAATCACTACAAAATGAACTCTGAAAATGTCGAAACTTCGCATGGTATCATCATTGCACCCACATAGCATGTGCAAAAGAGTATAGACGGTTACGGCAAAAATTGGACGCACTTCGTGTACAAACTGGACAATCTCTTTCGAAGTATCAGGGTTTCGGACGAGAACTCATCTGTTACATGGGCACTTCATTTTTTTAACTTATTACAACTCCAGACTTTTTTGCGTTCCGTACACACCATTCAAAGTGACGTCATCAATTTTCAAAACTTCCTGACATCATTTGCTATTTTTAGTCATTTACGGATTTGTTTAGAGAGCTAAATGACCGTGAAATTGAAAATCACTACAAAATCAACTCTGAAAATGTCGAAACTTGTCATGGTATCATCATTTCACCCACATAGCATGTGCAAAAGAGTAGAGAGGGTTACGGCAAAAACTGGACGCACTTCGTGTA
>NW_025229091.1:17543-19245 GCF_018294505.1 Triticum aestivum | reverse complement strand
CCGTGAAATTGAAAATCACTACAAAATGAACTCTGAAAATGTCGAACCTTGGCATGGTATCATCATTTCACCCACATAGCATGTGCAAAAGAGTAGAGAGGGTTACGGCAAAAACTGGACGCACTTCGTGTACAAACTGGACAATCTCTTTCGAAGTATCAATGTTTCTGACGAGAACTCATCTGTTACATGGGCACTTCATTTGTTTAAACTTATTACAAATATAGACTTTTTTGCGTTCCGTACGCACCATTCAAAGTGACGTCATCAATTTTCAACACTTTCTGACATCATTTGCTATTTTTCAGTCATTTACCGATTTGTTTAGAGAGCTAAATGACCGTGAAATTGAAAATCACTACAAAATGAACTCTGAAAATGTCGAAACTTGGCATGGTATCATCATTGCACCCACATAGCATGTGCAAAAGAGTATAGACGGTTACGGCAAAATTTGGACGCACTTCGTGTACAAACTGGACAATCTCTTTCGAAGTATCAGGGTTTCGGACGAGAACTCATCTGTTACATGGGCACTTCATTTTTTTAACTTATTACAACTCCAGACTTTTTTGCGTTCCGTACACACCATTCAAAGTGACGTCATCAATTTTCAAAACTTCCTGACATCATTTGCTATTTTTAGTCATTTACGGATTTGTTTAGAGAGCTAAATGACCGTGAAATTGAAAATCACTACAAAATGAACTCTGAAAATGTCGAAACTTGTCATGGTATCATCATTTCACCCACATAGCATGTGCAAAAGAGTAGAAAGGGTTACGGCAAAAACTGGACGCACTTCGTGTACAAACTGGACAATCTCTTTTGGAGTATCAAGGTTTCGGACGAGAACTCATCTATTACACTAGCACTTAATTTTTTTAACTTATTACAACTCAAGACTTTTTTTGTGTTCCGTACGCACCATTCAAAGCGACGTCATCAGTTTTCTACACTTTCTAACATCATTTGCTATTTTTCAGTCATTTACAGATTTGTTTAGAGAGCTAAATGACCGTGAAATTGAAAATCACTACAGAATGAACTCTGAAAATGTCGAAACTTGGCATGGTAACATCATTGCACCCACATAGCATGTGCAAAAGAGTAGAGAGGGTTACGGCAAAAACTGGACGCACTTCGTGTACAAACTGGACAATCTCTTTCGAAGTATCAGGGTTTCGGACGAGAACTCGTCTATTACACTGGCACGTCATTTTTTTAAACTTATTAAACTCTGGACTTTTTTGCGTTCCGTACGCACCATTCAAAGCGATGTCATCAATTTTCAACACTTTCTGACATCATTTGCTATTTTTCACTCATTTACCGATTTGTTTAGAGAGCTAAATGACCGTGAAATTGAAAATCAGTACAAAATGAACTCTGAAAATGTTGAAACTTGGCATGGTATCATCATTTCACCCACATAGCATGTGCAAAAGAGTAGAGAGGGTTACGGCAAAAACCTGGACGCACTTCGTGTACAAGCTGGACAATATCTTTCAAAGTATCAGGGTTTCGGACGAGAACTCATCTGTTACATGGGCACTTCATTTTTTTAAACTTATTACAACTCCAGATTTTTTTGCGTTCCGTACACACATTCAAAGCGACGTCATTAATTTTCAACACTTTCTGACATCATTTGCTATTTTTCAGTCATTTACCGATTTGTTTAGAGAGCTAAATGACCGTG
>NW_025229091.1:14336-14841 GCF_018294505.1 Triticum aestivum | reverse complement strand
AAAACTGGACGCACTTCGTGTACATACTGGACAATCTCTTTCGGAGTATCAGGGTTTCGGACGAGAACTCATCTGTTACACTAGCACTTAATTTTTTTAAACTTATTATAACTCAAGACTATTTTTGCGTTCCGTACGCACCATTCAAAGTGACGTCATCAATTTTCAACACTTTCTGACATCATTTGCTATTTTTCAGTCATTTACCGATTTGTTTAGAGAGGTAAATGACCGTGAAATTGAAAATCTCTACAAAATGATCTCTGAAAATGTCGAAACTTGGGATGGTATCATCATTTCACCCACATAGCATGTGCAAAAGAGTAGAGAGGGTTACGACAAAAACTGGACGCACTTCGTGTACAAACTGGACAATCTCTTTCGAAGTATTAGTGTTTCTGACGAGAACTCATCTGTTACATGGGCACTTCATTTTTTTAACTTATTACAAATCCAGAATTTTTTGCGTTCTGTACGCACCATTCAAAGCGACGTCATCAATTTT
>NW_025229091.1:11380-12095 GCF_018294505.1 Triticum aestivum | reverse complement strand
CACACCATTCAAAGCGACATCATCAATTTTCAAAACTTTCTGACATCATTTGCTATTTTTAGTCATTTACTGATTTGTTTAGAGAGCTAAATGACCGTGAAATTGAAAATTACTACAAAATGAACTCTGAAAATGTCGAAACTTGGCATGGTATCATCATTTCACCCACATAGCATGTGCAAAAGAGTAGATAGGGTTACGGCAAAAACTGGACGCACTTCGTGTACAAACTGGACAATCTCTTTCGAAGTATAAGGGTTTCTGACGAGAACTCATCTGTTACACTAGCACTTAATTTTTTTAAACTTATTACAACTCAAGACTTTTTTTGCGTTCCGTACGCACCATTCAAAGCGACGTCATCAATTTGCTACACTTTCTGACATCATTTGCTATTTTTCAGTCATTTACCGATTTGTTTAGAGAGCTAAATGACCGTGAAATTCAAAATCTCGACAAAATGAACTCTTAAAATGTCGAAACTTGGCATGGTATCATCATTTCACCCACATTGCATGTGCAAAAGAGTAGAGAGGGTTACGGCAAAAACTGGACGCACTTCGTGTACAAACTGGACAATCTCTTTCGAAGTATAAGGGTTTCTGACGAGAACTCATCTGTTACATGGGCACTTCATTTTTTTAAACTTATTACAACTCCAGACTTTTTTGCGTTCCGTGCACACCATTCAAAGCGACGTGACCTATTTTCAACA
>NW_025229091.1:9944-11090 GCF_018294505.1 Triticum aestivum | reverse complement strand
CATCTGTTACACTAGCACTTAATTTTTTTAAACTTATTACAACTCAAGACTTTTTTTGCGTTCCGTACGCACCATTCAATGCGACGTCATCAATTTTCAACACTTTCTGACATCATTTGCTATTTTTCAGTCATTTACCGATTTGGTTAGAGAGCTAAATGACCGTGAAATTGAAAATCTCTACAAAATGAACTCTGAAAATGTCGAAACTTGGCATGGTATCATCATTTCACCCACATAGCATGTGCAAAAGAGTAGAGAGGGTTACGGCAAAAACTGGACGCACTTCGTGTACAAACTGGACAATCTCTTTCGGAGTATCAGGGTTTCGGACGAGAACTCATCTGTTACACTAGCACTTAATTTTTTTAAACTTATTACAACTCAAGACTATTTTTGCGTTCCGTACGCACCATTCAATGTGACGTCATCAATTTTCAACACTTTCTGACATCATTTGCTATTTTTCAGTCATTTACCGATTTGTTTAGAGAGCTAAATGACAGTGAAATTGAAAATCTCTACAAAATGAACTCTGAAAATGTCGAAACTTGGCATGGTATCATCATTTCACCCACATAGCATGTGCAAAAGAGTAGAGAGGGTTACGACAAAAACTGGACGCACTTCGTGTACAAACTGGACAATCTCTTTCGAAGTATTAGTGTTTCTGACGAGAACTCATCTGTTACATGGGCACTTCATTTTTTTTAACTTATTACAAAACCAGAATTTTTTGCATTCTGTACGCACCATTCAAAGCGATGTCATCAATTTTCAACACTTTCTGACATCATTTGCTATTTTTCAGTCATTACCGATTTGTTTAGAGAGCTAAATGACCGTGAAATTGAAAATCAGTACAAAATGAACTCTGAAAATGTCGAAACTTGGCATGGTATCATCATTTCACCCACATAGCATGTGCAAAAGAGTAGAGAGGGTTACGGCAAAAACTGGACGCACTTCGTGTACAAACTGGATAATCTCTTTCGAAGTATCAGGGTTTCGGATAAGAAATCATCTGTTACACTGGCACTTCATTTTTTTTAAACTTATTACAGCTCTAGACTTTTTTTGCGTTCCGTACGCACCATTCAAAGCGACGTCATCAATTTTCAACACTTTCTGACATCATTTGCTATT
>NW_025229091.1:7635-8413 GCF_018294505.1 Triticum aestivum | reverse complement strand
GGGCACTTCATTTTTTTTAACTTATTACAAATCCAGACTTTTTTGCGTTCTGTAAGCACCATTCAAAGCGACGTCATCAATTTTCAACACTTTCTGACATCATTTGCTATTTTTCAGTCATTTACCGATTTGTTTAGAGAGCTAAATGACCGTGAAATTGAAAATCAGTACAAAATGAACTCTGGAAATGTCGAAACTTGGCATGGTATCATCATTTCACCCACATAGCATGTCCAAAAGAGTAGAGAGGGTTACGGCAAAAACTGGACGCACTTCGTGTACAAACTGGACAATCTTTTTTGAAGTATCAGTGTTTCTGACGAGAACTCATCTGTTACATGGGCACTTCATTTTTTAAACTTATTTCAAATCCAGACTTTCTTGCGTTCCGTACGCACCATTCAAAGCGACGTCATCAATTTTCAACACTTTCTGACATCATTTGCTATTTTTCAGTCATTTACCGATTTGTTTAGAGAGTTAAATGACCGTGAAATTGAAAATTACTACAAAATGAACTCTAAAAATGTCGAAACTTAGCATGGTATCATTATTTCACCCACATAGCATGTGCAATAGAGTAGAGAGGGTTACGGCAAAAACTGGACGCACTTCGTGTACAAACTGGACAATCTCTTTCGAAGTATAAGGGTTTCTGACGAGAACTCATCTGTTACATGGGCACTTCATTTTTTTAAACTTATTAAAACTCCAGACTTTTTTGCGTTCCGTGCACACCATTCAAAGCAACGTGACCTATTTTCAACACTTTCTGACA
>NW_025229091.1:6951-7625 GCF_018294505.1 Triticum aestivum | reverse complement strand
CGACGTCATCAATTTTCAAAACTTTCTGACATCATTTGCTATTTTTTTAGTCATTTACCGATTTGTTAGAGAGCTAAATGACCGTGAAATTGAAAATCACTACAAAATGAACTCTGAAAATGTCAAAACTTGGCATGCTATCATCATTTCACCCACATAGCATGTGCAAAAGAGTAGAGAGGGTTACGGCAAAAACTGGACGCACTTCGTGTACAAACTGGACAATCTCTTTCGATGTATCAGTGTTTCGGACGAGAACTCATCTGTTACATTGGCACTTCATTTTTTTAAACTTATTACAACTCCAGACTTTTTTGCGTTCCGTACGCACCATTCAAAGCGAAGTGACCTATTTTCAACACTTTCTGACATCATTTGCTATTTTTCAGTCATTTACCGATTTGTTTAGAGAGCTAAATGACCGTGAAATTGAAAATCACTACAAAATGAACTCTGAAAATGTCGAAACTTGGCATGGTATCATCATTTCACTCACATAGCATGTGCAAAAGAGTAGAGAGGGTTACGACAGAAACTGGACGCACTTCGTGTACAAACTGGACAATCTCTTTCGAAGTATCAGTGTTTCTGACGAGAACTCATCTGTTACATGGGCACATCATTTTTTTAAACTTATTACAAATCCAGACTTTTTTGCATTCCGTACGCACCAT
>NW_025229091.1:5725-6941 GCF_018294505.1 Triticum aestivum | reverse complement strand
AAAATCACTACAAAATGAACTCTGAAAATGTCGAACCTTGGCATGGTATCATCATTTCACCCACATAGCATGTGCAAAAGAGTAGAGAGGGTTACGGCAAAAACTGGACGCACTTCGTGTACAAACTGGACAATCACTTTCGAAGTATCAATGTTTCTGACGAGAACTCATCTGTTACATGGGCACTTCATTTTTTTAAACTTATTACAAATATAGACTATTTTGCATTCCGTACGCACCATTCAAAGCGACGTCATCAATTTTCAACACTTTCTGACATCATTTGCTATTTTTCAGTCATTTACCGATTTGTTTAGAGAGCTAAATGACCGTGAAATTGAAAATCACTACAAAATGAACTCTGAAAATGTCGAAACTTGGCATGGTATCATCATTGCACCCACATAGCATGTGCAAAAGAGTAGAGAGGGTTACGGCAAAAATTGGACGCACTTCGTGTACAAACTAGACAATCTCTTTCGAAGTATCATTGTTTCGGACGAGAACTCATCTGTTACATGGGACTTCATTTTTTTTAACTTATTACAACTCCAAACATTTTTGCGTTCCGTACACACCATTCAAAGTGACATCATCAATTTTCAAAAATTCCTGACATCATTTGCTATTTTTAGTCATTTACGGATTTGTTTAGAGAGCTAAATGACTGTGAAATTGAAAATCTCTACAAAATGAACTCTGAAAATGTCGAAACTTGGCATGGTATCATCATTTCACCCACATAGCATGTGCAAAAGAGTAGAGAGGGTTACGGCAAAAACTGGACGCACTTCGTGTACAAACTGGACAATCTTTTTTGAAGTATCAGTGTTTCTGTCGAGAACTCATCTGTTACATGGGCACTTCATTTTTTAAACTTATTTCAAATACAGACTTTTTTGCGTTCCGTACGCACCATTCAAAGCGACGTCATCAATTTTCAACACTTTCTGACATCATTTGCTATTTTTCAGTCATTTACCGATTTGTTTAGAGAGCTAAATGACCGTGAAATTGAAAATCACTACAAAATGAACTATGAAAATGTCGAAACTTGGCATGGTATCATCATTTCACCCACATAGCATGTGCAAAAGAGTAGAGAGGGTTACGGCAAAAACTGGACGCACTTCGTGTACAAACTGGACAATCTCTTTCGAAGTATCAGGGTTTCGGACGAGAACTCATCTGTTACACTGGCACGTCATTTTTTTAA
>NW_025229091.1:641-2482 GCF_018294505.1 Triticum aestivum | reverse complement strand
GAGAACTCATCTGTTACACTGGCACGTCATTTTTTTAAACTTATTACAACTCTAGACTTTTTTGCGTTCCGTACGCACCATTCAAAGCGACGTCATCAATTTTCAACACTTTCTGACATCATTTGCTATTTTTCAGTCATTTACCGATTTGTTTAGAGAGCTAAATGACCGTGAAATTGAAAATCACTACAAAATGAACTCTAAAAATGTCGAAACTTGGCATGGTATCATCATTTCACCCACATAGCATGTGCAAAAGAGTAGAGAGGGTTACGGCAAAAACCTGGACGCACTTCGTGTACAAGCTGGACAATATCTTTCGAAGTATCAGGGTTTCGGACGAGAACTCATCTGTTACATGGGCACTTCATTTTTTTAAACTTATTACAATTCCAGATTTTTTGCGTTCCGTACACACATTCAAAGCGACGTCATCAATTTTGACCACTTTCTGACATCATTTGCTATTTTTCAGTCATTTACCGATTTGTTTAGAGAGCTAAATGACCGTGAAATTGAAAATCAGTACAAAATGAACTCTGAAAATGTCGAAACTTGGCATGGTATCATCATTTCACCCACATAGCATGTGCAAAAGAGTAGAGAGGGTTACGGCAAAAACTGGACGCACTTCGTGTACAAACTGGACAATCTTTTTTGAAGTATCAGTGTTTCTGTCGAGAACTCATCTGTTACATGGGCACTTCATTTTTTAAACTTATTTCAAATCCAGACTTTTTTGCGTTCCGTATGCACCATTCAAAGCGACGTCATCAATTTTCAACACTTTCTGACATCATTTGCTATTTTTCAGTCATTTACCAATTTGTTTAGAGAGCTAAATGACCGTGAAATTCAAAATCACTACAAAATGAACTATGAACATGTCGAAACTTGGCATGGTATCATCATTTCACCCACATAGCATGTGCAAAAGATTAGAGAGGGTTACGGCAAAAACTGGACGCACTTCGTGTACAAACTGGACAATCTCTTTTGGAGTATCAGGGTTTCGGACGAGAACTCATCTATTACACTAGCAGTTAATTTTTTTTAAACTTATTACAACTCAAGACTTTTTTTGTGTTCCGTACGCACCATTCAAAGCGACGTCATCAATTTGTTAATTTTCAACACTTTCTGACATCATTTGTTATTTTTCAGTCATTTACCGATTTGTTTAGAGAGCTAAATGACCGTGAAATTGAAAATCACTACAGAATGAACTCTGAAAATGTCGAAACTTGGCATGGTATCATCATTGCACCCACATAGCATGTGCAAAAGAGTAGAGAGGGTTACGGCAAAAACTGGACGCACTTCGTGTACAAACTGGACAATATCTTTCGAAGTATCAGGGTTTCGGACGAGAACTCATCTGTTACATGGGCACTTCATTTTTTTAACTTATTACAACTCCAGACTTTTTTGCATTCCGTACACACCATTCAAAGCGACATCATCAATTTTCAAAACTTTCTGACATCATTTGCTATTTTTAGTCATTTACTGATTTGTTTAGAGAGCTAAATGACCGTGAAATTGAAAATTACTACAAAATGAACTCTGAAAATGTCGAAACTTGGCATGGTATCATCATTTCACCCACATAGCATGTGCAAAAGAGTAGAGAGGGTTACGGCAAAAACTGGACGCACTTCGTGTACAAACTGGACAATCTCTTTCGGAGTATCAGGGTTTCGGACGAGAACCCATCTGTTACTCAAGACTTTTTTTGCGTTCCGTACGCACCATTCAAAGCGACGTCATCAATTTGCTACACTTTCTGACATCATTTGCTATTTTTCAGTCATTTACCGATTTGTTTAGAGAGCTAAATG
>NW_025229091.1:0-576 GCF_018294505.1 Triticum aestivum | reverse complement strand
CTTGGCATGGTATCATCATTTCACCCACATTGCATGTGCAAAAGAGTAGAGAGGATTACGGCAAAAACTGGACGCACTTCGTGTACAAACTGGACAATCTCTTTTGGAGTATCAGGGTTTCGGACGAGAACTCATCTGTTACACTAGCACTTATTTTTTTAAACTTATTACAACTGAAGACTTTTTTTGCGTTCCGTACGCACCATTCAATGCGACGTCTTCAATTTTCAACACTTTCTGACATCATTTGCTATTTTTCAGTCATTTACCGATTTGTTTAGAGAGCTAAATGACCGTGAAATTGAAAATCTCTACAAAATGAACTCTGAAAATGTCGAAACTTGGCATGGTATCATCATTTCACCCACATAGCATGTGCAAAAGAGTATAGAGGGTTACGACAAAAACTGGACGCACTTCGTGTACAAACTGGACAATCTCTTTCGAAGTATCAGTGTTTCTGACGAGAACTCATCTGTTACATGGGCACTTCATTTTTTTAAACTTATTACAAATCCAGACTTTTTTGCGTTCTGTACGCACCATTCAAAGCGACGTCATCAATTTTCAACACTT
>NW_025229090.1:18766-29002 GCF_018294505.1 Triticum aestivum | reverse complement strand
TAACTCTAGACTTGGACCGTTTGCGCACTCGGTTTGGCGGTTCAAATAAAACAGCTCTCTGAAGAGCAGCAGACTCGGCTCTTCTCCAAGATATACTTCACAAAAAACTTGGAAGTTGCAGATGTTGGATATGGAATTGGGTCCTATATCCTGAGGCCGAAGGTCAAAGAAGTTGAGCACATCCCGGAAGAATTTTGAGCCGGGCGGTGCGAAGCCCCGGCTCAGATGGTCTGCAAAGATCACTACCTCCCCGTCCCTCGGCTGAGGTCTTTCTTCGGACGGGTCAGGGGCACGGTAGGACATCACTTCCTTCTTGGGCAGATATCCGGACTTAACAAAGTTGGCCAGGGTCTCTTCGGTGACGTTGGATTTCATCCAGTTGCAAGTGATGGGAGCCTTGGGAGGCATGGTGACGGTTGGTGGTCTATGAGGAAGAGAAAAGTGTCCGGGTTAATCATAAGCCGGGGATTATCATTCAAACTACAGTGACGGCTTATGAAGGGGACTAATGATATATATTGATATGGTGGGTTATCTAAGCTGTCGGGGCTTTCAGGTTAAGTTGGTCATCTATGGCTTACTGCAGTTAAGTCGGAGGATTTTACAGAGCATGGTTCTCTTTAAACCGGACATGTAAGCCGCCGAGATTCAATGGTTGCGTTTTTACTAAGTGTGGTAAACAGGTTTCACATACTACCATAACTTTTTTGGATCAAAATAGTCGGAGCAGAGAAAATTTTCTAGACCTAAAAAACAGAGGCAGGAGAAGTTCTTGAGGTTGAACACAGTTCTTATGCAGTAAAAAGAGGATTTCTTGCAGATGAAATGAGTTCCGAACGTCTATCGCAGTGGTTTTACGCAAGGATAAAGATCAACCGACTACAGTGGTGACGAGGACTGCCGAGTTTCTGGGCAAAGGTGACGAACACGAAGAACGGGAGGAACCCTACCACAGATCGGTTCTAGCAAGGCAGAGAAGACTCACCGGAGTTGAGGAAGAGCGAAGGTCGCCGCCGTTATCTGGTCCGGGTCAGGGTGATGCAGCGGCCGGGTCGATGAAGATCAGGGGCGCGACGGTGGCGGCGGCGGCAGAAGCGCGAGCAGAGGAACGACAGCGCGAGGAAGAAGAAGGAGAGTGTGAGAAAAGAGTGTCGGGCCGGCCTATTTATAAGGTAAGTCATAAGTGGGCGCGAGATTCAAGGAGACCACGGCGTGGTTATCTCCCCCTCACGGCGCCTCGATTTTCGCAAAGACAGTAAAAGCAGAGATCCGTTGCGGATCTGGCGGAGTAAAAAACGGACTTAATGGAGGATGACGTCATGGCGGATTATCCGGAATCCGGAGAATGACGTCACTCCGGGTTATGGCCTTCACACGAACGGTAAGCCGGAGATTTTTCTGTCGGCAGAGTTGAAGATTGACACGAGCCGGCTCAAGTCAATCTGGGGCCTAATGTTGAGGATATAGACCTGGGAGTCACCCGCCAGGAGGGCCGGGTTACTTGTAGGGTCATTGCCAGAAGCCCGGAGCCAAGTTCCAAGATAATGGGCCAGAGATGGGCTGAGACCCGGATATGGCTTAAAGCCCGTAGTACAATCTTTATTGTTATAGTAGAACTTGTAGTATAAGGCAAGTATTGTTTAGAGTCCGAGCCGGACACTCTTATGAGCCGGCCGGGACTCTAAGGGCCGCTGGGTGTCAACCTCCCTATATAAAGGGACGACCCGGCAGCGGTTTAGGGGCGACAACAATCTGATCGAGAGCCGGGCATAGCTGTTTAGCTCCCTGGTTATCGAAACCCTGATTAATACCACCTCAACTGGACGTAGGCTTTTACCTTCACCGTAAGGGGCCGAACCAGTATAAACCCTCGTGTTCCTTGTCCCACTTAACCCCTTCAAGCTTCCCATTGCGATGGCTCCATGACTAAGTCCTAACCCGAGGACATCTGCCGTGACAATTCCACGACAGTTGGCGCCCACCGTGGGGCTGGCGCACGGTGGATTTGAGTTCTTGAAGGGCACCTTCGAAGGGCTCAAGGGATACGCTATGGGCCGGATGACCAAGAGTCGTCGCGGCAAGCTCTACATCGACGATGCGGACTGGGGCCCCGACGCCGGCTCAGTGGAGTACGGGTACCGGGTCCCCTGCGGTGGAATTCATGTCTTCATCGGCAAGCTTGGAGAGCCGGGCCCCGAGCCGGATCTCCGCGCCGGTCTCATCGAAACGGCTCAGCGCGCACGACCCGCCCGGGCCCGGCCTGCCTTAAGGCACGCTTTTGTGGGATGCATCCACGGGGGGCCCTCTGATCCATCCGGGTCTGGTGATGAGGCGGCCGCCGGCTCTGACGGCGAGTCGGCCGCTGATGAGTCAAACTCGTTGTACCAACTTCAAGATGGCAGGCTCATGAGTTATTCCGATGGCAACAGTATTCCGGACCTTTTTGAGCCGCCAAGTCAGGTCGGAGTTTTTATGGCTGGTGCGCAGCCTGTTCAGAACCCCGCTGCCAGATCGGAAAACCCAGTGCCTTCCCCGGCTCAGGTGCTGATGGATCTCACGGATAAGATGACGGCCCTGTTAACCGCCACGGTCGACCCGGCGGATCAAGTTCAGCATGATGCGGCGGTGGCACAGCTAAAATTGGATCTGATAAAAGCTAAAGAGGACCTTGCAGCGGAAGGGATCAGGCTGGCTGCGGAGCGGGCGGCTCTCGATGCCTAGACCCAGCTGATTCAGGCACAGTCCTTCCAACTCACGATGGATCAGAACGCGGCCAATGAGGTCATGAGAAGGAGGCATCAAAAGGCTCAATCTCGACTCCCGCCGGTTTACGATCCGCGCAACCTCTTCAACACACCGGGTGCAGGGTCTAGTCACCCGCCGGGGGTCGTAGCACCCGGATCTGGACCCCTTATTCAACCACGAGTGATGGGGCCTCCCCAGGGGCCCCCCGCCCCGCCTCAGTATGTGCCAATACCCTCGGGCCATTATAATAACCCGCTGGAGAACATGGTCGCCGCAGCGGCACGGCTGGCGGCTCTGCCCGTTGATGGCGACTCTTCGACGGCTATTGAGACCCGCCGGGTCAGAGAACTCCTCCAGACAGCGCTGGCGCAGCAAGAGGCGTACTCCTACAGCCGGGATAGGATCCATTCAACCCCTCGTCCAGGGCAGAGCCCGAGTTACAGCCGGCACATGGTCTCGGCGACCGGCTCAAGTAATGTCCGACGCCATGACCCGCCCCCTTGTCATGGCCCGGCTCATAATGGAGCCTTCTACGTAGCAGACCAAGCATGCCAGGAGGCGGAGCAGGCCCCTCAAGTGATGGCTTACCAGACCCCCCCGGCTTATCCGACGATGTCCGTTGATGCGGGTATCCCTACTAGAACCGGTGGTGTCCCGTGTTTGATGCCAGCTATCCGTAATGAACGTCTACCCAAGGACTTCAAAGGACCTAGGAAGGTGCCTAACTATACAGCAGACTTACAGCCGGCAGCCTGGATCGAGAGTTATGAGATGGCTATGGAATTGCTGGAAGTCAGCGAGGCAGCCATGGCCAAATATTTCACCATGATGTTAGATGGAACTGCCCGCGCGTGGTTGAAAGGGTTACCGCCGAACTCCATCGGGTCTTGGGCTGAGCTGAAAGCCCGGTTCATTCAAAACTTCAAAGATACCTGCAGGCAATCTATGTCAATCGTGGATCTGACTAACTGTAAGCAGCAGGAGGGTGAATCCATGACCCATTGGGTTCGCCGGGTCAAGGAGATCATACATTCATCGGATAAGATGGATGCCGGCTCTACAGTCTTAATGTTGGAACAAAACTGTCGCTTTGTGCCCCTAAAGATGAAACTCGGGCGGCTTAAGCGTGACTGTACTGATATGGGTACACTGATGGCAGCTCTTGTCAAGTACGCCGATTCCGATGGTACCAAGGATCCCCCTTCAGATGATGAAAGGGCAGGGAAGGGAAAGAAGAACGGCAACGGCAAGGGTCCTCAGTTTAGCCCGGGGAACCAAGGAGGAGGCAAGCGCAAGGCCGATGGCAGCCTAGAGTTTGTAGCCAACACCAACTCTCAAGGTAATAACCAGCGACGCAAGGGGAGGCCCCCTCCCCGAGGCGGCGGGTCAGGACCTTCTCTGGAACAGCTGTTGAATGAACCTTGTCCGAGACACGGTTCTAGAGAGAAGCCGGCGACTCATCTGTGGAAGGATTGTGCTATCATGAAGGCCTTTAAAAACTACAATGGTCCGGGTGGCGGCTCAGGCGCCGGCGGCTTTCATGGCCCGGGCGGCGGGTCAAATTCCGGTCCTCAGAACGGTCAAGGGGGCTTTAATCAACAGTCTGGTCAGGGTCATCAACAGCAACAGGGGGGCTATCAGACCAACCCAAAGCAGCTTAGCGGTGGACAGTATCACGTGTTCACCACTAGTTTGTGCAAACGAGATGAGAAGCTTCACAAGAGGGCTGTTAATGCTGTTGAGCCGGCGGTTCCACGCTACTTACGGTGGTCGGAGCAGCCCATAGTGTGGAGTAGGGAGGATCACCCTCCCCGGGTGGATAACCCGGGCCACCTGGCCTTAGTGGTGGCTCCTCAAGTGGGAGGCTATAAGTTCACAAAGGTACTCATGGATGGAGGCAGCAGCATCAACATCCTCTATTATGAGACTTTCCGTCGTATGGGACTAGTTGATAAGAACCTCAGCCAGTCAAATACTATCTTCCATGGTGTGGTACCCGGTAAATCGGCTTATCCAGTCGGCAAGATCGAACTGGAAGTGGCCTTCGGTGATGAGAACAACTACAGGGTGGAGAAGTTGACCTTTGAGGTGGTCAAGATAAGAAGTCCATACCACGCCATATTTGGACGGCCGGCTTACGCCAAGTTCATGGCACGGCCGTGTTATGTGTACTTACAACTCAAGATGCCGGGTCACAACGGGACCATTACGGTTCACGGCAGCCGGAAAGTGGCTCTGGAGTGTGAGGAAGGTGACGCGGCTTATGCAGAGTCTGTTTGTGCCACAGAAGAGTTGAAATTTTATAAAGACAATGTTGACCCAACAGATATGACCTCTCTGAAAAAGCCAACCACGGAGAATGAACCAGCAATGAAGTTTAAATCAGCTGATGAGACTAAACTTGTTGATTTTGTTCCAGGTGACTCGTCTGAGCAGTTCAGCATCAGTGCAAATCTGGACCCGAAATAGGAAGGCGCGCTCATCGAGTTCATCCGTGAGAATAGGGACATCTTCGCATGGAAACCTTCTGACATGCCAGGTGTACCTAGAGAACTCGCTGAGCACACTCTCAATGTTGATCCAAAATTTAAGTCGGTCAGACAGTTCCTTTGACGGTTTAACGAAGAGAGGCGGAAGGCTATTGGTGAAGAAGTGGCCCGGCTTTTGGCGGCCGGGTTCATTGTTGAGGTTTTTCACCCAGAGTGGTTGGCTAACCCGGTGCTTGTACTTAAGAAGAACGGCACCTGGCGGATGTGTGTGGACTACACGGACTTGAACAAGGCGTGTCCGGCTGATCCTTTTGCTCTCCCCCGTATTGATCAGATCATTGATGCTACGGCAGGTTGTGCACGCTTAAGTTTCTTGGATGCCTATTCCGGGTATCATCAGATTAAGATGGCAGTTAAGGACCAGGAGAAGACGGCGTTCATCACTCCCTTTGGAGCCTTCTGCTATGTCTCTATGCCCTTTGGGCTCAAGTGTGCGCAGGCGACTTACCAGCGTTGTGTACAGAATTGTCTCCATAAACAGATCGGGCACAATGTTCACGCTTACGTGGACGATATTGTGGTTAAGTCCATCAAGGAGGAAACCCTGATAGATGACTTAAGGGAAACCTTCGATAATCTCCGGGTCTACAAGATGATGCTTAACCCGGCCAAATGTGTTTTTGGTGTTCCTGCGGGCAAGCTATTGGGCTTCTTGGTTTCTGACAGAGGAATTGAAGCTAACTCGGAGAAGATCAAAGCTATCACTTCTCTAGCTAAGCCGGCATGTATAAATGATGTTCAGCGTTTGGCAGGTCGCATCGCTGCTTTAAGCCGGTTCATAAGCCGCTTGGGTGAGAAGGCTATGCCCTTATATCAGTTGATGAAGAAAACGGATAACTTTGTCTGGAATGATGCAGCTAATACCGCCTTTGAGGATTTGAAAAAGCAACTGGCAGAGCCCCCCGTCCTTGCTGCTCCGGTTGATAAGGAGCCCTTGCTACTGTATGTGGCGGCAAACACACGAGGCGTCGGTGTGGCTATGGTGGTGGAGCGTAAGGAGACGGGTAAGGAGCATCCGGTTCAGCGGCCGGTTTATATGTCAGTGAGGTGCTTATTGAGTCCAAGCAGCGATACCCGCACTGGCAGAAGCTAGTATATGGTGTGTTCATGGCGAGCCGGAAACTCAAGCATTATTTTCAGGGTCATCCCATCACTGTGGTTAGTTCTGCCCCTCTTGGGGATATTATCCAGAACAGAGAAGCTACAGGGAGAATTGCCAAGTGGGCTATTGAACTTGGGCCTCATGGCCTCAAATATGTGCCACGCACTGCTGTTAAGTCTCAGGCTTTGGTGGATTTTATTAATGATTGGACAGAGTCGCAAGTGCCTGAGCAGAAGCCGGATAACACCTATTGGACTATTCACTTTGATGGGTCCAGGCAGCTGGAGGGCTCGGGGGCTGGTGTTGTATTGGCTTCCCCTAGGGGTGACAAGTTCCAGTATGTGCTACAATTGATGTTTCCTTGCACTAACAATGCGGCTGAATACGAGGCCTTACTCCACGGTCTTCGGGTGGCTAAGGAGATGAGCTTAAGCCGGGTACGGTGCTTTGGGGACTCAGATTTGGTGGTTCAACAAGTATCAGGCACTTGGGATTCTAAGGATCCCCTCATGGCGGCTTATCGCCGCGAGGTTGATGCCATTGCTGGGCACTTTCAGGGATATCAAGTGGAGCACATTGATCGCAGGAAGAACGAGGCGGCTGATGCTTTAAGCCGGCTCGGCTCTCAGCGAAAGCCGGTGCCGCCTAACACTTTCCTGGATGTCCTATATAACCCTTCGGTTAAGTTGCCTACAGAGGAGGACTTGGCTATCCCTGACCCGGAGGCACGACTGGTGGCGGCTCTTCATGTCATACCAGACTGGACAATGCCGTACTTGGTTTATATAACCCGGGGAGAGTTGCCTGAGGATGAAACTTTGGCCAGGCAAATAATCCGGCGGGCCAAGTCAATGATTGTTATCGACGGCGAGTTGCATCATCGCAGTGTTTCAGGGGTATTTCAGCGTTGTATTTCCCCTGAGGAAGGTCAAGAGATCTTGCGCGAGATCCATGAAGGGGATTGCGGCCATCATGCCGGCTCAAAATCCCTTGTGGCCAAGGCATTCCGTCATGGTTTTTATTGGTTTACGGCTCACGCTGATGCGGAGGACTTGGTCAGTAAGTGTGATGGTTGTCAGAGGTTCTCCCGACGGGCTCATGTGCCGGCTCAGGAATTGAGGATGATCCCGATCACTTGGCCCTTTGCGGTCTGGGGGCTTGATATGGTCGGGCCTTTTAAACGGTCCAAGGATAAGAAGACCCACCTCTTGGTGGCAGTGGACAAGTTCACGAAGTGGGTGGAAGCTGAGCCAGTTAGCAAGTGTGATGCAGCCACGGCGGTTCAATTTATGAAAAAGGTGATCTTCCGCTTCGGCTTTCCGCACAGCATCATAACAGACAATGGCACTAATCTGTCCAAGGGCGCTATGGAGGAGTTTTGTCAACGAGAGCATATCCGGCTTGATGTTTCTTCAGTGGCTCATCCCCAGTCCAATGGTCAAGCTGAGAGAGCTAACCAGGAGATTCTGAAGGGCATCAAACCCCGGCTTTTGGTCCCTTTGCAACGGACGCCGGGTTGTTGGGTGGAGGAGTTGCCCTCCGTCTTATGGAGCATCAACACTACTCCTAACAGGTCTACTGGCTTCACGCCTTTCTTCATGGTTTATGGGGCAGAAGCGGTCCTCCCTAGCGACATCCGTCACGATTCACCTCGTGTGGCGGCTTATGTTGAGACGGACAATGAACAGGCGCACCAAGTTGCTCTGGACTTGTTGGATGAACAGCGTGATGTGGCAGCAGCCCGTTCAGCGATTTACCAACAAGACCTGCGCTGTTATCATAGCCGCCGGGTCAAAACCCGGGTCTTCCAGGAAGGCGACCTTGTGCTCCGGCTCATCCAGGATCAAACAGATGCACACAAATTATCCCCACCTTGGGAAGGGCCCTTTGTCGTCAGTAAGAACTTGCACAACGGGTCATATTACCTCATTGATGTTCGGGAGCGTAAAGATTCGCGTAAATCTGAGGAGGAGACCCGTCGGCCGTGGAATATCGCTCAGCTTCGGCCTTATTACACTTGAGCTACCGGCTCTTGTGGTGTACATATTTATCTCAGACATATATATATTATGATAAGCAATAAAGCAGGACCTCTGTCCTTTTTTCTCCTCCAAATATACGTGTCATACTAATTTGAAAGGAGGATCCGGCTTATGATCGCATTTGAGTCTAGCCGTAAGCAGTAAGATCACTTGGGGGCTTCCTGTTCAAACATGGGTCGTATTCGAACCAAAGAGAACATAGCTGTCGATACCCATTTGATTGGCAAAGTGCCGAGCTCATTGGGAGGTTGCCTTTGGTCATATTTGAATCATGGTGTAACCCCTCTGAGAACCGACGTGGATCGTATTCGAATCAGCGTCGTTAAACAATTTTCAGAATCACCTGGGGGCTTCCTGTTCAAACATGGGTCGTACTCGAACCCAAGAGAACATAGCTGTCGGTACACTCTTGATTGGCATCGCCACACCCATTGGGGGCTATATGATCGTATCCGAATCTTGGCTTAAACCCCTTTCGGGCCGGGTCTCTGGTCGTATTCAAACTGGAAGCCCCTAAGTTCCGATTTATCGCAAAGTCTACTTTGATTATGACAACGTGTGCATGGCCGGGTTTCGCTTGACCGGCTTAATTTTGGAGTTATCTTGTTAATTGAACATCCTGGATGTCATCAAGACAAGTCCATTAGAGTTAAGATACCAACCATGCTACCCGGGTCATTTAATCCGGAGGGTGGTAAGCCGTCTTGAGACTTGTGATTTACCTTTCTATGCAGATGCTTGAAGGTACTTTTTTAAAGGTTGAGAAGCACGAAGGATAATTATGACCCGGAGGAGCATCAAAAGAATGACTTCAAAGGATTTCAGCATTCATTACGTGCACGATGGCACGGCAGAGATAAATTGTTGCACTTATTCTATTACAAAAATCTTTCAAAGTTTCAAGGGTGGAGCATTGTTTGGTGAGGCGCTAGCCGGTTTATGACGCCTGCTGAGTCGAAGTCCCCGGCTCATCTTCTGCTCCGGCTGATCCCAAGGCTTCGAAGGTCGACGACTTCCAGTTGATGCCGCTGAGAGCTTCGAACTGAGCTTCTTCGTCAATTAACTCGGCCGGGTCAATCTCGGGGGCGTAGGTGTGTTGGCGAGCCGGAGGAATCAGACTAAGAGTTTCATAGCGAGGGGTTGGAATCCTCTGATTCTCCGCGTTGTACCCCGGCTGATACTTGGTTAAGTCGGTGTCGTTCCCGATGATGGTGGCCACCGGGCGTACAGCCTTCACGCATGCCTCGAAATCCTTCTGGTCGAAGGTGGAGCCGTCTTCCTTCAGGCTGGGGTAACCCAGGGCGATGTCTGCCGGGTCTAGCTCCGGCAGGAAGGCTTTTGGCCCGGCTCAGCGCGGCAATTGCTCCGGATCTTGCGGAGGCTCGACGTAGCTCTTGGATTCGCTGTGGCAAAACTGCGAGCCGGCGCAGGACTTCAGCCAGATGGGTTGGCACCTCATTGGTTAGGGCCACCACAGCTAAGGCGTGCTGTGACCCGGTGTAGAGTTGTTCCACCAGGGTGTACACGGCCTTTAGCTTGGTGACCACGCTCTGGTTGAGGTTGGCACTCCTGGGACCTGTTTAATAAAGGTCAGGTAAGCCGGTGACAAGGGTGAATCGTAACATGTGCAGACTTGATGAAAGCCGGTGAGGCGACTTACCGAAGATAGCAGCCACCATTTGGGAAACCTGGTGCTTTAGACCGGAGAGCTCAGCGGTCTTCTCAGTGAGGGCCTTCTCCGCCTGTTCTGCCCGGGTCACCAGTGCGGCTTTCTCCTTAGCCCAGGCCTTCCGCTCAG
>NW_025229090.1:15308-18756 GCF_018294505.1 Triticum aestivum | reverse complement strand
CGGACTCTAAGTCTACAACATATGCCAAGTATAAGTTATAGACTTGGGGGCTAGCATGACAAGGATCACTATGCGGAAAGTAAGAAGACAGCAGAAGGTTACCTCAGACTTTTGTTGGATCTGATTGACCATGGCGATCTCCGCGTCCCGGCTCTTGTGAACCTGGCTGATGTAGCCAGAAACGAGCTCTCCAATGCTCAAATCGGGGTAGCCCGAGAGATCCAGATTCGCCCGGTGGGGTCGCAGCAGCTCCCCCTTCGCGGAGCATTGGGCCAGTGCGGTCGGCCTCCCCGGCTCAACATACTCCGTCCGGGTAATTACCACGTCCGGGTCGTTAGCCGGTGGGGTTGAGCCGGAGGCCTCCGGATTAGCTGACGCTTCGGTCGTTGTCTTGGTGGTCGGGGCAGGGGCTTCAGGCGCCGTATCCATGGGAATGGTGGCCTCGGAGGCAGCTGGCGGATCTTGAGCCGTCGTCTCCGGCTCAGGCAAGTCCGGCACTCCGGCTGACCTGGTCTTCTTTGCTCTTTTGGTGAGCTTTGCCTGGGCACTGAAAAGACAGAAGTGTTAGGCGTACAAAGAGTAAATACAGACAGGTAATGTAAGGTGATTGTTATTACCCGGGTGCAGTTTTGAAGGCCGGCGGACTTGACTGCATGGAGTCACCAGAAGAAGGGGAGGTCTCCTGGTAATTGGAGTCAGAAGAATTAAGCGGTTGACGGATAACACCCGCCAACAGATGAAAAGGGTACAAGTGAGAAAAGACCTCGGTGCGACGTTTCCTTGTCGCGTCGGGTAACCCGGCGGAGAGGTCGGTGTCCTTGCGGGCCCGGGTGAGACGCCGGCTTTCGTGAACCTGCTGCTTCAAAAGAAATTGAGGGTCTTGATGAGCTAATGGATGAGAAAAGCTTACTTTCCGGGTTACCCTTCGGACTTTCAGCTGTGGCAAAAGCTCCGAGTCGGAGGGGAGTAATGTTACCTCTTCAATCACCGGGTTACTGGCGCCAGTGTCATCCTGTCAATAAGCAAAATGATGGTAAAGTGGACAGCAGCAAACAATAAATATGGCAAGAGTTTAAAGGTTTAAGGGTTACCTCTGACTCGGAGCTATCGCTTAATTGCAGCAGCTCCGAAGCAGTGGGTCTGTTTCCCTTTTTGCGAGGGGCGGCTCTCTTGGCGGCTTTCTTCGCCTTCCTGGCCTTCTTGGCCGCCTCATGGTCATACTTGACCCGCCAGAATTTATCATCAGCCTGAGAAATGCAGTAATGAGTTCTTAGTAAGATGACAGGTAAAAAAATGGAAAGGTTAAAGTCAGCGGCTTACCGCTGGGGCTGGATTGGTCTTGCAGAACGGGGCTAGCCCGGTTCTTCCACAGTCTGCCAGGCTCTCGTTTAATAGAGCCTTGGTCTCTTCTTCGGCAACGTCTTCTGGAAGGTCGTTGCGACTGTGCCTCTGCGGGTCATCCTTTCGCCCGGTGTACTCACACATTAAGCCGGGGCGGCGGCTCAATGGGATCACCCGCCATGAGATCCAGACCCGGACCAGGTCTATTCCGTTCAGACCATTGCCTAGCAGGGCCTTGATCTTATTGATCGTTGGAAGAAGAGGCTGGCGTTCCGCGGCAGTCAGCTTGTCGGATAGCGGATGAGTCGGCTCCAGGCGCGTTGGGCGAAAGCCGGGCAGCGGGCTCTCATCAGCCGGGGACATGTCTTGGCAGTAGAACCAAGTCATGTTCCAGTCCTTGGGGTGACTTGGCGGTTCTGCGTAAGGAAATAGACAGTCCCTGCGCCGTTGGATGGAGATGCCGCTTAACTCTAGACTTGGACCGTTTGCGCACTCGGTTTGGCGGTTCAAATAAAACAGCTCTCTGAAGAGCAGCAGACTCGGCTCTTCTCCAAGATATACTTCACAAAAAACTTGGAAGTTGCAGATGTTGGATATGGAATTGGGTCCTATATCCTGAGGCCGAAGGTCAAAGAAGTTGAGCACATCCCGGAAGAATTTTGAGCCGGGCGGTGCGAAGCCCCGGCTCAGATGGTCTGCAAAGATCACTACCTCCCCGTCCCTCGGCTGAGGTCTTTCTTCGGACGGGTCAGGGGCACGGTAGGACATCACTTCCTTCTTGGGCAGATATCCGGACTTAACAAAGTTGGCCAGGGTCTCTTCGGTGACGTTGGATTTCATCCAGTTGCAAGTGATGGGAGCCTTGGGAGGCATGGTGACGGTTGGTGGTCTATGAGGAAGAGAAAAGTGTCCGGGTTAATCATAAGCCGGGGATTATCATTCAAACTACAGTGACGGCTTATGAAGGGGACTAATGATATATATTGATATGGTGGGTTATCTAAGCTGTCGGGGCTTTCAGGTTAAGTTGGTCATCTATGGCTTACTGCAGTTAAGTCGGAGGATTTTACAGAGCATGGTTCTCTTTAAACCGGACATGTAAGCCGCCGAGATTCAATGGTTGCGTTTTTACTAAGTGTGGTAAACAGGTTTCACATACTACCATAACTTTTTTGGATCAAAATAGTCGGAGCAGAGAAAATTTTCTAGACCTAAAAAACAGAGGCAGGAGAAGTTCTTGAGGTTGAACACAGTACTTATGCAGTAAAAAGAGGATTTCTTGCAGATGAAATGAGTTCCGAACGTCTATCGCAGTGGTTTTACGCAAGGATAAAGATCAACCGACTACAGTGGTGACGAGGACTGCCGAGTTTCTGGGCAAAGGTGACGAACACGAAGAACGGGAGGAACCCTACCACAGATCGGTTCTAGCAAGGCAGAGAAGACTCACCGGAGTTGAGGAAGAGCGAAGGTCGCCGCCATTATCTGGTCCGGGTCAGGGTGATGCAGCGGCCGGGTCGATGAAGATCAGGGGCGCGACGGCGGCGGCGGCGGCAGAAGCGCGAGCAGAGGAACGACAGCGCGAGGAAGAAGAAGGAGAGTGTGAGAAGAGAGTGTCGGGCCGGCCTATTTATAAGGTAAGTCATAAGTGGGCGCGAGATTCAAGGAGACCACGGCGTGTAACAGATGAGTTCTCGTCCGTAACCCTGATACTCCGAAAGAGATTGTCCAGTGTGTACACGAGGTGCGTCCAGTTTTCACCGTGACCCTCTCTACTCTTTTGCGCATGCTATGCGGGCGAAATGATGATACCATGCCAAGTTCCAACATTTTCAGAGTTCAGTTTGTAGTGATTTTCAATTTCACCGTCATTTAGCTCCCTAAACAAATCGGTAAATGACTGAAAAGTAGAAAATGATGTCAGAACGTGTTGGAAAATAATGACGTCGCTTTGAATGATGCATACTGAATACAAAAATAGGCTGGAGTTGAAATAAGTTTAAAAAACATTGAAGTGCCCGTGTAACAGATGAGTTCACGTCCGAAACCCTGATACTTCGAAAGAGATTGCCCAGTTTGTACACGAGGTGCGTCCAGTTTTCGCCGT
>NW_025229090.1:11652-13423 GCF_018294505.1 Triticum aestivum | reverse complement strand
ATCGGTAAATGACTGAAAAACAACAAATGATGTCAGAACGTGTTGGAAATTGATGACGTCGCTTTGAATGATGCATACTGAACGCAAAAATAGGCTAGAGTTTAAATAAGTTTAAAAAACATTGAAGCGCCCGTGTAACAGATGACTTCTCGTCCGAAACCCTGATACTCGGAAAGAGATTTCCCAGTTTGTACACGAGGTGTGTCCAGTTTTCGCCGTGACCCTCTCTACTCTTTTGCACATGCTATGCGGGCGAAATGATGAGACCATGACAAGTTCCAACATTTTCAGAGTTCATTTTGTAGTGATTTTCAATTTCACCGTCATTTAGCTCCCTAAACAAATCGGTAAATGACTGAAAAACAGCAAATGATGTCAGAACGTGTTGGAAATTGATGACGTCTATTGAGGATATAGACCTGGGAGTCACCCGCCAGGAGGGCCGGGTTACTTGTAGGGTCATTGCCAGAAGCTCGGAGCCAAGTTCCAAGATAATGGGCCAGAGATGGGCTGAGACCCGGATATGGCTTAAAGCCCGTAGTACAATCTTTATTGTTATAGTAGAACTTGTAGTATAAGGCAAGTATTGTTTAGAGTCCGAGCCGGACACTCTTATGAGCCGGCCGGGACTCTAAGGGCCGCTGGGTGTCAACCTCCCTATATAAAGGGACGACCCGGCAGCGGTTTAGGGGCGACAACAATCTGATCGAGAGCCGGGCATAGCTTTTTAGCTCCCTGGTTATCGAAACCCTGATTAATACCACCTCAAATGGACGTAGGCTTTTACCTTCACCGTAAGGGGCCGAACCAGTATAAACCCTCGTGTTCCTTGTCCCACTTAACCCCTTCAAGCTTCCCAATTGCGATGGCTCCACGACTAAGTCCTAACCCGAGGACATCTGCCGTGACAATTCCACGAGAACGTCGCTTTGAATGATGCATACTGAACGCAAAAATAGGCTGGAGTTCAAATAAGTTTAAAAAGCATTGAAGTGCCCGTGTAACAGATGAGTTCTCGTCCGAAACCCTGATACTCCGAAAGAGATTGTGCAGTTTCGACACGAGGTGCGTCCAGTTTTCGCCGTGACCCTCTATACTCTTTTGCACATGCTATGCGGCCGCAATGATGATACCATGCCAAGTTCCAACATTTACAGAGTTCATTTTGTAGTGATTTTCAATTTCACCGTCATTTAGCTCTCTAAACAAATCGGTAAATGACTGAAAACAGCAAATGATGTCAGAACGTGTTGGAAATTGATTACGTCGTTTTGAATGATGCATACTGAACGCAAAAATAGGGTGGAGTTCAAATAAGTTGAAAAAACATTGAAGTGCCCGTGTAACAGATGAGTTCTTGTCCGAAACCGTGATACTCCGTAAGAGATTGTCCAGTATGTACACGAGGTGCGTCCAGTTTTCGCCGTGACCCTCTCTACTCTTTTGCACATGCTATGCGGGCGAAATGATGATACCATGCCAAGTTCCAACATTTTCAGAGTTCATTTTGTAGTGATTTTCAATTTTACCGTCATTTAGCTCCCTAAACAAATCGGTAAATTACTGAAAAACAGCAAATGATGTCAGAACGTGTTGGAAATTGATGACGTCACTTTGAAAGATGCATACTGAACGCAAAAATAGGGTGGAGTTCAAATAAGTTTAAAAAACATTGAAGTGCCCGTGTAACAGATGAGTTCTCGTCCGTAACCCTGATACTCCGAAAGAGATTGTCCAGTTTGTACACGAGGTGCGTCCAGTTTTCACCGTG
>NW_025229090.1:6664-7174 GCF_018294505.1 Triticum aestivum | reverse complement strand
GGTAAATGACTGAAAAACAGCAAATGATGTCAGAATGTGTTGGAAATTGATGACGTCGCTTTGAATGATGCATACTGAACACAAAAATAGGCTAGAGTTTAAATAAGTTTAAAAAACATTGAAGTGCCCGTGTAACAGATGAGTTCTCGTCCGAAACCCTGATACTCCGAAAGAGATTGTGCAGTTTGGACACGAGGTGCGTCCAGTTTTCGCCGTACACCTCTCTACTCTTTTGCACATGCTATGCGGGCGACATGATGATTCCATGCCAAGTTCCAACATTTCCAGAGTTCATTTTGTAGTGATTTTCAATTTCACCGTCATTTAGCTCCCTAAACAAATCGGTAAATGACTGAAAAACAACAAATGATGTCAGAACGTGTTGGAAATTGATGATGTCGCTTTGAATGATGCATACTGAACGCAAAAATAGGTGGAGTTCAAATAAGTTTAAAAAGCATTGAAGTGCCCGTGTAACAGATGAGTTCTCGTCCGAAACCCTGATACTCC
>NW_025229090.1:3830-4927 GCF_018294505.1 Triticum aestivum | reverse complement strand
TTGAATGATGCATACTGAACGCAAAAATAGGCTGGAGTTCAAATAAGTTTAAAAAGCATTGAAGTGCCCGTTTAACAGATGAGTTCTCGTCCGAAACCCTGATACTCCGAAAGAGATTGTCCAGTTTGGACACGAGGTGCGTCCAGTTTTCGTCGTGACCCTCTCTACTCTTTTGCACATGCTATGCGGGCGAAATGATGATACCATGCCAAGTTCCAACATTTTCAGAGTTCATTTTGTAGTGATTTTCAATTTCACCGTCATTTAGCTCCCTAAACAAATCGGTAAATGACTGAAAAACAGCAAATGATGTCAGAATGTGTTGGAAATTGATGACGTCGCTTTGAAAGATGCATACTGAATGCAAAAATAGGCTGGAGTTCAAATAATTTTAAATAACATTGAAGTGCCCGTGTAACAGATGAGTTCTCGTCCGAAACCCTGATACACCGAAAGAGATTGTCCAGTTTGTACACGAGGTGCGTCCAGTTTTCGCCGTCACCCTCTATACTCTTTTGCACATGCTATGCGGCCGAAATGATGATACCATGCCAAGTTCCAACATTTTCAGAGTTCATTTTGTAGTGATTTTCAATTTCACCGTCATTTAGCTCTCTAAATAAAGCGGGAAATGACTGAAAAACAGCAAATGATGTCAGAACATGTTGGAAATTGATGACGTCGTTTTGAATGATGCATACTGAACGCAAAAATAGGGTGGAGTTCAAATAAGTTTATAAAACATTGAAGTGCCCGTGTAGCAGATGAGTTCTCGTCCGATACCCTGATACTCCGAAAGAGATTGTCCAATTTGTACACGAGGTGCATCCAGTTTTCGCCGTGACCCTCTCTACTCTTTTGCACATGCTATGCGGGCGAAATGATGATACCATGCCAAGTTCCAATATTTTCAGAGTTTATTTTGTAGTGATTTTCAATTTCACCGTCATTTAGCTCCCTAAACAAATCGGTAAATGACTGAAAAACAGCAAATGATGTCAGAACGTGTTGGAAATTGATGACGTCGCTTTGAATGATGCATACTGAACGCAAAAATAGGCTAGAGTTTAAATAAGTTTAAAAAACATTGAAGTGCC
>NW_025229090.1:0-1504 GCF_018294505.1 Triticum aestivum | reverse complement strand
TTACTGAAAAACAGCAAATGATGTCAGAACGTGTTGGAAATTGATGACGTTGCTTTGAATGATGCATACTGAACGCAAAAATAGGCTGGAGTTCAAATAAGTTTAAAAAGCAATTAAGTGCCCGTTTAACAGATGAGTTCTCGTCCGAAACCCTGATACTCCGAAAGAGATTGTCCAGTTTGGACACGAGGTGCGTCCAGTTTTCGTCGTGACCCTCTCTACTCTTTTGCACATGCTATGCGGGCGAAATGATGATACCATGCCAAGTTCCAACATTTTCAGAGTTCATTTTGTAGTGATTTTCAATTTCACCGTCATTTAGCTCCCTAAACAAATCGGTAAATGACTGAAAAACAACAAATGATGTCAGAACGTGTTGGAAATTGATGACGTCGCTTTGAAAGATGCATACTGAATGCAAAAATAGGCTGGAGTACAAATAAGTTTAAAAAACATTGAAGTGCCCGTGTAATAGATGAGTTCTCGTCCGAAACCCTGATACTCCCAAAGAGTTTGTCTAGTTTGGCCACGAGGTGCGTCCAGTTTTCGCCGTGACCCTGTCTACTCTTTTGCACATGCTATGCGGGTGAAATGATGATACCATGCCAAGTTCCAACATTTTCAGAGTTCGTTTTGTAGTGATTTTCAATTTCACCGTAATTTAGCTCCCTAAACAAATCAGTAAATGACTGAAAAACAGCAAATGATGTCAGAACGTGTTGGAAATTGATGACGTCGCTTTGAAAGATGCATACTGAACGCAAAAATAGGCTGGAGTTGAAATAATTTTAAAAAACATTGAAGTGCCCGTGTAACAGATGAGTTCTCATCCGAAACCCTGATACACCGAAAGAGATTGTCCAGTTTGTACACGAGGTGCGTCCAGTTTTCGCCGTCACCCTCTATACTCTTTTGCACATGCTATGCGGGCGAAATGATGATACCATGCCAAGTTCCAACATTTTCAGAGTTCATTTTGTAGTGATTTTCAATTTCACCGTCATTTAGCTCTCTAAATAAAGCGGGAAATGACTGAAAAACAGCAAATGATGTCAGAACGTGTTGGAAATTTATGACGTCGTTTTGAATGATGCATACTGAACGCAAAAATAGGGTGGAGTTCAAATAAGTTTATAAAACATTGAAGTGCCCGTGTAGCAGATGAGTTCTCGTCCGATACCCTGATACTCCGAAAGAGATTGTCCAATTTGTACACGAGGTGCATCCAGTTTTCGCCGTGACCCTCTCTACTCTTTTGCACATGCTATGCGGGCGAAATGATGATACCATGCCAAGTTCCAACATTTTCAGAGTTTATTTTGTAGTGATTTTCAATTTCACCGTCATTTAGCTCCCTAAACAAATCGGTAAATGACTGGAAAAACAGCAAATGATGTCAGAACGTGTTGGAAATTGATGACGTCGCTTTGAATGATGCATACTGAACGCAAAAATAGGCTAGAGTTTAAATAAGTTTAAAAAACATTGAAGTGCCCGTGTAACA
>NW_025229089.1:27615-29004 GCF_018294505.1 Triticum aestivum | reverse complement strand
AATAGTAAGTAATAGTCCATGAAATGGGCCAGAATAGGCCAAAACTGCCAGTGTTGATGACCGACACATAAGCGGACCTTGGGGTTCAATAACTATGAAAATTGCTTCGGGACCGCAAAACGGTAAGTAATAATCAAAGAAACGGACCAGAATTGGCCAAAACTACGAGTGTTGGTGACCGACACGTAAACGCACCCCAGGGTTCATTAATCGACGAAATCACTCCGGGACCCCAAAAGAGTGAGTAATAATCCATGAAAGGGGCCAGAATCAGCCAAAACTGCCAGTGTTAATGACCACACGTAAACGAACCCAAGTGTTCATTAATCGTGGAAATCACTCCCAGACACCAAAGCAGTGAGTAATAGTCCATGAAACACGCCAAAATCGGCAAAAACTGCCAAGTGTTGATGATCGACACTTAAGCGCACCTTCGGATTCAATAACTATGGAAATCGCTTCGGGACCCCAAAATGGTGAGTAATAATCCAAGAAACGGGCCAGAATTGGCCAAAACTGCGAGTGTTGATGACCGACACATAAACGCACCACAGTGTTCATTAATCGTGGAAATCACTCCGGGACCCCAAAATAGTGAGTAATAGTCCATGAAACGGGCCAGAATCGGCCAAAATTGCCAGTGTTGATGACCGACATGTAAGTGCACCTTGGGATTCAATAACTGTGGAAATTGCTTCGGGACCCAAAACAGTGAGTAATAGTCCATGAAACGGGCCAGAATTGGCCAAAACTGCGAGGGTTGATGACCGACACGTAAACGCACCCCAGGGTTCATTAATCGTGGAAATCACTCAGGAACCCCAAAGCAGTGAGTAATAGTCCATGAAACACGCCAAAATCGGCAAAAACTGCCAGTGTTGATGATCGACACTTAAGCGCACCTTCGGATTCAATAACTATGGAAATCGCTTCGGGACCCCAAAATGGTGAGTAATAATCCAAGAAACGGGCCAGAATTGGCCAAAACTGCGAGTGTTGATGACCGACACATAAACGCACCCTAGGGTTCATTAATCGT
Organism: Triticum aestivum; assembly: GCF_018294505.1. NCBI lineage: Eukaryota > Viridiplantae > Streptophyta > Magnoliopsida > Poales > Poaceae > Triticum > Triticum aestivum. The sequence continues at coordinate 27,965 of NW_025229089.1, read as the reverse complement.
GGAAATGACTCCGGGACCCCAAAATAGTGAGTAATAGTCCATGAAACGGGCCAGAATCGGCCAAAATTGCCAGTGTTGATGACCGACATGTAAGTGCACCTTGGGATTCAATAACTGTGGAAATTGCTTCGGGACCCAAAACAGTGAGTAATAGTCCATGAAACGGGCCAGAATTGGCCAAAACTGCGAGGGTTGATGACCGACACGTAAACGCACCCCAGGGTTCATTAATCGTGGAAATCACTCAGGAACCCCAAAACAGTGAGTAATAGTACATGAAACGGGCCAGAATCGGCCAAAACTGCCAGTGTTGATGACCGAAACATAAGTGCACCTTCGGGTTCAATAAC